>NW_026692011.1:0-168835 GCF_021218885.2 Marmota monax | reverse complement strand
GACTTATATTTTATTCATCTGATCATAAAATAGCAGAGAATTACCAGAAATACAAACTATATCGTTATAGCTTATGTATGTTTCTACATATGTTTTCACCATAGAAATCTATACATAAGAAATCTGTTTTATCAAAGTAAAAACATTGTTCATACATTCAATAAATACATACTTAAATTTCCTACATGTTAACTGTTGATGCTTTTTCATGTATGCAAGCTCTAAAAAGAGGTGTACCTAAAATATTTTGAGCTATATGTAATGCTTATTCATAATGCTTCGCTTACCAGGTTTGGTATATACCAGACAATACTGCCTCACTTGCATACTAGATTTGATATATAATTGATGCATTATGAATAATGCCTAGGGCTTTTTAAAGTATAATATGCTTTACCAGGAGAAATCAATCTTTTTAAAATAAATTTCTGACAAAAATATTACTAGTAATTAAGTTTAAAAAATACTTTGAGATTCCTCTTATGCTTAATAGTATACAGTATATTGAGTATTGCACAAAAAATTTCTGTTGCCACATTTATATCACTGTCTTTCTGGAAGCTCCATTACCTTCCCCAAAACTTGTTCCGTTGTTGTTCATTCTTTGTTCCTTTAAATCCACGTTTTTACTGCTCCTTTCAGCTTATATACATGTCTTTTTTAATAAATGAGGAGGGGTGCAAGGGGGATCCATGACCTTGTGAAGAATAGTCTGTGCTTTCTTATTTTTCTTCAATCCACATCTTATTTAAATCTATCAAGTGCCTAGCAGGATAGGTAAAAGCATGGATTTGAAATCAGACTGCTTGGATTCAAATCTTAGCTCTGTCATTGGCAAATTGTATGACATCGAATAAGAAATTTCCTAGTTTCTTCATCGGTAAAGTGAAAATTTAATTGTTTAAGAAGTGCTTGATGCATAGTAAACAGTATATAAATATCAACTCATGTTGTCATTGTGATATTATACCACTCCATAGAAATTTTGAAAAGGTCACTCTTGACCTCCTTGTTTGCTAGGTTTTCTGTAGCCCCTTTACCTTTGAGAATATGACGTCCATTTTTACACTGGCAAATCCTGAAGCTGTCTCATCCATAATTCTCCCTCCTCAGTTTCCCTCCAGTATGAATCTTTTAAATGGACATTGATACAGATATAACCTACAAATAACTCAACATGTTTACTAAGACTAGTCCCAGTCCTCTTTATTTCTTATACTTACTCTTGTAACTACAATTGTCTACCCAGTAACCCACGTTAAAACATGAGATTTATCCAAAGTTCTTTTCACTCTTAAATAGCAGTTATATCCATTGTTTCCTCCAACAGGACATTATTCCAATACTCAGCATTTTTAAGGTGAACTATAAAAATATATGCCAAGTCATTCCTGTTGCATTATTTCTCCTCTTCCAGCCCATTTAGTACACTGCTTCCAAATACATTGTTTTGAAAAGAAAATATGATTATAATATATTTAAAGTTTGTTTACCATCCTCTGAAGGATAAAATTCATACCAGATCCTGATTACTTTTTTTACCCAAAATTGCTTTCAATTCTTAGAACTCATTAAGTTTCAAAACTCTTTGCACATATTATTACCTCTTCCTTAGTTGTCTTTCATATACTTCCCCCTTTTCTTCTATCCCTTCCTCCTAGGCAAAATATCCATTACACAGAATCATGAAAGCAAAAGCTGTCTTTGGTTTTCTTTTATATCCCCTATATTTAGTATAATGCCTGATGTATATTAGGACATTGTTTCTCATGATTTGCCTGTGGATTTCCCAGTGTTGATCAAATGAAATAACTATAGAAATTGAAAATGGTTAAAATTTTCTATAGCAATCTGATAGAGCAATTTTATAGCTATTAAATCTAATAATAAAAATCAGACTTGGCTTTTGTATATTGTTTTTTAGTTTTATTTTCCTACTGGTTTGTACACAAAAGTACCAATCTTTGATTAAGTAATTAAAAAAAAATTAGTCCTTCCAACACAAATGTTTTGAGAAACACTAATTAGAAAAATTATTACCAGAAATGTTTGGAATTCAACCTGTACCAGATTTATGATATTTTTAGAGCTGCCTAAACTCCAAAAGAACTCAATCATTTAAAAAAGAATTAAAGTATGTAATAAACAACTAAAAACTGAAACTTCTTGCAACTGAAAAAAATACCAACATAGAGAGTCCAAGAAATCTGATAATACTTGGATTGGGTCACCATGTTAGTCATAATTTGACAGGTCATACCAGCACTGCAATAAAAATAGTTCCTTGAATAATTTTACAGTGAATCATATGAGAAAATCCTTTTAGAACATATTTTATATGCTTTCAGAGGCTTTTGAAATAATGATCTTTTCTTAATAAATACTTGTTGAGTGATTAGGTAAATTTGAAGTTTTTAGATTATGAAAATAGACATCTTCGTAGTTCATGCTATCATATGATGTTTAAATTTCTATTTCACTTCAGCTTAATTATTATCAGTTATGGGCCTAGTGTAATGAAATGACAAAGAAATATATGGCTTGGTTATTTAGAGTGTAATAAGTCAGTAAAACTTAAAAAAATTCTGCTGCCCCTTCTTATATGCCCTTGCAAGAGAATTAAAGATTAATAAATCATATAATTCTTAATATTCAGTTACTTGAAAACATATTTTATTGAATATTATCTGCAAGGGATTGAATACCAATATTACGTACGTGTGTGTGCACGTGCGCATGTGTGTGTGCATGTGACTGTATGTATGGACACATAAAGAATCTTTTTCCCTTAAAACTTCTATCTTGCCTGCCAAAAAGTTAATATTGGCATTTATTTCATTGTGAGCCTGTTTTGAATTATTAATGGGCTAAGAGATGGTTTCTAAAATATTAAAATTATTTATAAACTTTAGTTTTTAAATATAGATGTAACTTAACATTGTTTCGTAATGTTATTATAGAACCATTTGGTTTTAGCATGCTTTCCATAAAGTGAATACCTTAACATAAAATCTCTCATAGTCTGTTGCTAAAAAGTAAAAAAATAGTTTAAAAATCAGAATTGCTGTCATAGTCTAGTGGTCTAAAGCGTGATTTAAATACACCTTACCTGAAGCTTATAGCTTTGTTGGTATAATAATAATTTATAGCCAGAACTTTCAAATTTATCTTTATCACAAAGGATCTTCTATCCAATTTCTTTCAGCTTTCAATATGAAAATCAGTGATCTTTACATAATCATGACGTTTTTAACAGGGACATCTATAGTTACAGGATTACAAGGTAATCTTTTTGACAAACTTAGAATTAGTTTTCCTCAATCCTATAGATGAGGGGGAAAGGATTGACATTTCTTTGCTAACCAACAAAGTGTATCCCTTCATTTTTCGTATTTCCCAGAACTTTGATAATAATTCTTCATTGAATTCAAGTAACATATAAAGAAGATATATCATAGAATTTGAAGGAAGGGGAAACAGTGGGACTTTTAATTTTATTCATGTTGTTAAACCTAGGGAATGAGTAATTAAATAAAAATGATAGAACAGCATCTAGAGTATGTAGTTCTTGATTTTACCAGTTATATAGAGAAGAAAACACAGCAAAAGTTTTTAAAAATAGATAAGAGGAAAATTATATCCATCTTTTTAAAAAGCTCAAAGAATAGAAATGTAAATCAAGATAGAGCTATAATTTTGTTTACTCTCACAAAATATTTGGAGATCTTCCGAATTAATCTCAAATCTCATATGAGATTTGACTTTTCTAGAAAAAAAATAACAAAAAATAAGATCATTAAATTACCAGAAAGCTTATTTTTTAATCTATTTGATGATGGCACAGGCCTATATTTTAGTTCCATTGTGAAATCTTACATCAGACTTTCTAGTATCATCCACTGTTTTGTTTTGGTTTGTTTTGGTTTGATTGGTTTTTTGAATTTTACAAAACTAATGCCAGTATCCCAATATTAATAGAATGCTTTTAAATTATGGCAGTACCTTTTCAGAATACTGATACTGTTCTCATGACAAATTGGAAAACAACAGGCAAATTTAAAAATTCTTTATCCGTCTAACCTTAAAATTCAGGGTGGAAAAACATATTTGAGGGTATTCTAAAATGACATTTACTGTGAATTACTTTAGGTTTTATTTTTTAAGTCATAAAAATAAGAATGAATCCCTTATTTTAGATTCGGTTTTTATTTTTATGTTTGGTCAGTTTGAAGGTGTAGCTATTTTTTAAAGGGTTGTGAGTGGCATTACATTTTTATCAGTTACAGAATGAGTTGCACAACTCAAAAACTTTAGGTAATCAAAAATTAAGTTTGTTTTCTTTCCTGTTCTAGTTACCGGTTTACTAAATAGTGAGCATACATGATCACTTGAGAATTGGGCTTCTGGCGCACCTGAACAGAAAGGGAGTGGTTCATATTCAGCATTACAAAAGACAACTTTCTCTTTTTGAAGGGGATTACTTTGGCTATTTTCCAGGTACTGGGGAAATTCCAGTTCGTTACAAGTTATGGGATGGCTATTAATTATTCATTTCCTAAAATATGTTGATTACAGACTTGAGATTTGGTTATATAGTAGGACTTTGTCTTCATCAGTTTAAAACAACAACAACAACAACAAAACCTACATTGAAGTTTCTAGTGAAATACAAAATTGAGACTCTTACTTGTTACTTATATTTTTTAGAAATATCAATCTTAGTGATCAGAACATATGTAGTAAAAGACTAAGTCTTTTACTTTCAAAAAGTAAGAACAGTAAGATTTGTGCATGTGTATGTGAAGAAAATATGTAAGATGCTTTGCATCTTCAAAGCAATTAAACAATGAAAGAAAATTATATTTCCCATATATATTAAAGTTTTAGGATGTTGGGTTAAGGAAGGAAGTTTGTAACTAGATAGTTTTTATGAAGAATTAATACTTTATGAACAATTTGAATGTTTATTATTTTTTAACATAGTTCTTCAGGGTTGCAGTGGATGAAGGTGTGTATACATTTGAACCATAGCAGCAGAATGTCTTTTTATGAGACATCTGATTATTTAAGAGAATTCTCTTTAGAATTTTCATGTCTAGTTCCAGGGTGAAGATTTTAGGGAAAAGAAAAAAAAACTGCATTTCAAAATATATATTTTTTACTTATCTTTTACTTATAGAGAGTTATCTTATAGTTTTATATATATGTATATATATGTATATATATATATACATATACATACACACACACACACACACACACACACATATGGGGTATATACAGTAGTTATTTTCTTCTACTAAGGAAATCTCTCAGGTATTATTTGGACTATAGTTATTTTTGAACTTATAGAATTTTGGTGTAGAGTTATAATGGGTCAATTTAGATGTCCTTTTTAGTCTGTTGTTTTCCCATTGCTTTCTTACTTGAGGAATGTTTCTTAGTCTCTCTACTGTACAAGTTTTCATTTACTCACACACTTTAATTGAGCTATATGTCAGGTACTGTGCTAAATTCTGAGGTGTAAATTATAAGACATGGACTCTGCCGTATAAGTAAGTTGAAGGTGGTATAGTTTTAGCCCTGATGATGGAATATTAGTTTTTGTTTGTTTGGTTGCTGGTTTTTTGTTTTTTGAGGTGCTGAGGAACTTGTAACTTTGAGAAGATGCTAAAGTAAATTTAAAGAATTTTAAGTGTGAATTTCTTACAGGGGAAGAAATTTCTAAGGAGAGGACTGAATACATGTGAAGGTGCAGTCTTAATACATTAAGCTAAGGCATATATCTTAAGATTCATAATTCAAATACAAGGATAATCTTAAAATTGAAATTTATAATGTGAAATACATATATATTATAAAATGCATGTAGAGAAGAACCCCATAGCCACTTCAAAGAACAGATACGTAGCAGTCTCTTCTCACTAAATGATTAGCTTGCGCATACACCAACCATTCTTACCATTCTACGTAGATCAACAGCCTTTCATTCATAGTAGCTTATTTCCTGAACCTTACCTTTAGTCATTCTATCACAAATGCTAAATTAGTAAATTCCAAAAGCCTACCATCTACTAAACATGAAATTTCGTTTTTTAATCTCTAAATCTGCAAGTGCTCTTGCCAGTTTTGTACACAATAAACTTGCATTAAAAATACTTTACCTGGTTAATAGTACCTATTCATTAATAGAAATTTTTTACTTTTTAACTTTTGCATTGAGTTGGAATGTAGGTACAGAACCTTTTTATTCTGTCTGGTTACTGCTTTAATTATAACATGCTGTTTGACAAAATGAGTTGAAATTTTAAGACCAACTCTAGGCACAAATAATGATAGAAACAAAATATGGCTTAAACATAAAAGCATTTTATGATCAGTCACATTGCTTTATAGGTAAAACTCATTTTATTAGAGTTGAAGTACAAGATTTAGTTCTCCCAAAGCACTGAGATTTTGACATTCATCTTTGTCAGAGAGTTGACTTCAGTAAATTAACAAGAGACATAGCTCCAAATAACATGAGACTAGTAGACATGTTTAAAACTCGGAAGTATTTACAAACATAGCATACTTACAGTGTATCCACAAACTAAATCATACTGTTTATATATTTATTTTTTATGACATATTTATACATATTCTCAGTTTTTGCTAAGAACAATTGTGTTGTTAAGAAAGGGTGAGTTTTGTTATTTTACAGTCCAAGAAGCATTGAGAATAAGAGAGATATTCACATAGACACAACACATGTTAGATGACTTTTATATCATATTATTTAAAGTATCTTACAAACTAAAAGGAAAATGTCCTGCATACAAAGGACTTTTAAAATATGTGTCTTTAAGAAAGGAAATTGTTTTAGGACAGTCTCATCTAATAGAAAATGATACTTGTATAGTAGAAAAGCTTAACTCTGATTATGGTTTTTATTATTGAACTGTATAGAAATTACTATTCTGTAAAGCACTGTGTTTTATGGCAGCCAGTCCAATTGTACAGTTTTCTTGCAGTAGTCAAAGATTTTCATCTTTTCAAGATAGCTTGCATAAAAAGAATTGAATAATGAGTTACATGAAGTATTACAAATCAAATTATATTATAAAAATATTTTAAGAAACTGACTTTCTTCTTCCAGAATGGTGGTACTGAATACTAGTAGAACATCACCCAGGGCATGTAAATATTTTAGTTGTTTGATCTTTTTTCCAATTATGGCTTGAAATTTGTACCAAAAATTATAATGAAACTTTTAATATTTTAACTTCATCTTATGCTATTTCAAGAATTTATTCCTCATTTAGTGGTATTTTCAAAATGAGGGAGGAAAGCCTGACATCACCTTAGTTTTTAAATAAATAATTATGTGTTAGTATGTATGTATGTATATATATATATTTATACTGACTATTGAATTTCCATATTTATGTGTGTTTTTGCAAATTGTTAGAGAATTGTAGCTTGAGAGTTTCTTAAAACATTAAATTCCAGAAATAAGAGGCTTGTTTTGGCCCATTTAGGACTAAATAGCTAAAACGTAGATACTAGTTATGGTATCTTCATAGATAATTTGTATAATTACTTCTCATTAAAATTATTTTTGGCTGGGGTTGTGGCTCCATGGTAGAGCACTCACCTAGCACACGTGAGGCACTGGGTTCGATACTTAGCACCACATAAAAATAAAATACAGTATTGTGTCCACCTACAACTAAAAAATAAAAAATAATTTGTGTTTCTTAAATAGTGTGTTAACAGTGAATCATAATCAGTTTCAAACTAACATGTGTCACTGAGAAAATAAATGCTAGTCTAAAAAGTCCAAATACAGAAGTTCATTGCAAAACAGATCATAGATTAACTAAAGATCAAATAAAGAGTGGATGTTTTTAACATGCATTGCCCTTCTTTTGGTTTCATATTCAAGTACTTGGAGATTCTTTTTGAGATTACTCATTACAAGTAAACATATTTTTGCTGCATCTAGTAATATTTTATTTGAAAATAAATTATTGAGCAACTGAACCTAACATTAAAAGAAAAGAGTAAATCTGAGAAAATAAATGCATTAGTAAAAATAGGCCAAAACATTTTTATTAAGCACATATTTACTATACACATTCTAAGGGCCAAATGAAGTAGTGCTCAGTGCTAGAGGTGTAAATATAAAAGTTATTTTGGTACCTGCTTTCCTGGAGGCAGACCATTTGTCAGACCATTTTGTTTGTCTTTCCTTGTCAGATCATTTGACAAGACAGACAAACTAAAAATTAAAGCTATAGTTTATTATAAAATCAGTGCGGAAACATACAGGAAGAAACAAGTATTACGAAGGCTTCCCAGACACAATATCAGAATCTTGATGGATTGGTAAACATGAAGTAAGGCAAAAAAAGGTACATTTTCAGATAGCTAAAGTTGCAAACTTAGGATGCTTAGAGGTCAAGGAACCACAAGTAAACTAAAATAAGGCTCAATAAAGTGGAACAGAAAAGATATTGGCAAAAGATTGAGGGTACATAGGTGGGCAACAGACCCATTTAAGGATTTGGTATTCTAATCTGAAATCAAGGAAAGCCATTAAACAATTTGTAGCAAGGAAGTAACTTGGTAAAAGATCATCCTTGGGCTGAGGTTGTAGCTCAGTGGTAGAGCACTTGCCTTGCACACGTGAGGTGCTGGGTTCGATCCTCAGCACCACATAAAAAAATGAACAAAATTATTAAAACAAATCACCCTTGATGATATATGAAAGCTAAAATAACTTTTTATCTTTGCAAGATAAGGATATATGTGAATAATTAAGTAAAAATAACTCAGGAATTATTTATATTTACACAATTGGTTCTTTGAGATATTTGGTAAAACGTAAATTATGTTGTTATGATTGCATTAATAGATGGTAGTGGAATATGTTATATTCTTATCATAACTCTGAGCTGATCAAATATAAAGACTTGAAACTAATTGATAATTGTTGGAAATTGCTATTCAATCTCCCTTCACTTAATTGTCTTTTAACATTGATCCTATCTGTGCTAATTCGGTGATATAAGATGGCATTTATGCTCTTTATAGCTGTATTCTAGATTGCCTGGACCTCCCTCTCCCAAAATGTTTTACACTAAAAGTTTTATACTGAATTTGGGTTTATAATTAAAAGAGGATATATAATAAAAAGGAAGAGAAAATTAAACTCCAGAGGAGTATGAGATAAGGAGAGGTGTTGAGATAAAAAAGAAATGAGAAAGGATAATATCCTTTCCCTTAGTTGCCTCCTACACTGTAGCCTACTTCTCTCTTCCTCTTGCTAATATAAATAAAAATTTTTACACTGAAAGTGATATGTAAATGATCTTAAACTGTATAGCCCATCCTAGATATTTTTAACTGTATAAAAATCTGATAATACAAATTTCATGGCACTATAAATAGTTCTCCCTTTTGCCTTGAGATTAGGGGCTAGACTACTAATTTAGACAATATTATTCTTATTATATAGAAAATTCCTAAATAGATACTATGATTACTTGAGTAAACATAAATTGATTTATAATTGAAACCACAAAATTAAGCTCCATAATTTACTTGAAAGACCTGAGTATAAGTTGAATAAGTTTATTTTACAGTTTTAGCTCAAAAAGATAGTTATAATTCACAACATCTGAGTTATCAAAAAACCCAGCAGACTGAATCTTTCACCCTAAGTATATTTAATTTAATAGCAAGCACTCTTTGAAAAACTTTGAAAGTAAAATGTTTTACACTAAATGTTTTACACTGAATTTCCATGAATGTAAATCCAGGTTCTCATCAAACTGGGCCTTTACTATTTTACATGCAAGCAACTAGCTCCTTATGTAGCAATTTGTCATTTGACTCCAAGACAAATATTTTCCCTGCAGCAGGGGAAAAAGGAAAAAAAAACTAATTACCTATATGGCTATATGTCTATAGCAGACACTGCATTTTTTAGGCATCTCATTAATTAAGTAGTAATATTTATATTAAAATCAAATTATATGGTATCATCAGCTTAAAATTATTCCATCTTGAAATAAAATATTGTGGAAACTGAATTTTCATCTATTTTTAAAGAACATATATTGTTTTATTTAGAATGGAAGAGAGTTGAAGAATTAAATTACTCAATAGTTTTTATTTTGCCATAGAAGAAAACTGGATTGTATTAAAACAAGAACTGAAAAAAGTGAGAATACACTTACCCAGAGTCTACATAACTGAAATTTATTTTCTCAGTTTCAGCTAGTTTATACTATTCCTTATAAAGGTAGTTGGCCAGATGGAAGGCTTAAAGGCTGCTCTTTAATGATAAGTAACTAATAGTGGAAGCAGTAAATTTAGTCATCCCTCAGTATCAATGGTAATTGGTACCCAAATCCATGAATGCTCAAGTCCTTGATATAAAATGATGTATTATTTGCGTATAACCCATGCACATCCTTTCATATGTCTTAAATTATCTCTAGATTACATAAATTCCTGATATAAATGCTGTATAAATTTCTGCTATATTGTAATGTTTAGGGAATACTGAAAAGAAAATAGTCTCTATATTCATTGTAGACACAATTTTTTCCCCAAGTATTTTTCTATCTATGTTGGTTGAATCTACAGATACAGAGAGCCAGCTAAACCTCTTTTTTAAGTTAATTTCTTGCTTGCACTCTATCTTAGTTTTTACCTACTCAGGCTAATTTATAGGTTCCTGGGATGAGTAGACAATCCATAATTTCTACCAATCAAGTAAAAGAAGGAAAGAAAACTCTGAGCTTCTCTCCCAGTTAACAGGTAGTTTGCTGTGTTTAAAATTAATGCAGATTTCACAGCAACAAATATTAACATTTCATTTATTATAAATAATTTATTTGAAATTTGGGAAATGAATAGTTGAGTGCATCATTTCAGTGTTTATTTGAACAGTAACTTCTTAGTGCCAGAGACCATCTTATTTTTTTCTGATTGCTGTGGCAAACAATTTGTTTCCCTTTAATTTTAGCATGTTTTTAAAAAAGTGTGTGTATGGTTACTTTTACTTGAAAATATATTTTATTCTTTGCAGTGTTTGAGCAACACACCTCCACTTACTGAGTATTTCCTCAATGATAAGTATCAAGAAGAACTGAATTTTGACAATCCCTTAGGAATGAGAGGCGAAATAGCTAAATCATATGCTGAACTGATCAAGCAAATGTGGTCTGGAAAGTTTAGCTACGTCACCCCAAGAGCATTTAAGGTTAGTATGATAAATACATTCTTAACAAGAGTGATATCATCCCCAAGAGGGCAAAAACTAGTTCCTAGAAGAGAAGGATGAAAAATAGTAGCTATCACAATGATTTACAAGCCCTTCAAAGGAGTACAGTATGGATGGATGGATGATTGGATGGATGGATGGATAGATCATCTGTGGTATAAAATTTCAGATGACGGAGTGGGTGATTAGTTTTCAGAAAGTCTAAAAAGGATTTAGGAGTGGGGAATAATTTAAAAAGACTGAGAAAAACACTGGTATGATAGAATTACTACAGAGAAATAGCAGTGAGCATTTATTTGCATAGTTATTTTAGAATACATCTCTGAAAAATCTACATGACTATTTCATATTATACAACCTTAAAAAAATAAATTTGAACATTTCATTAAAGTCTAAGAAACTCAAGAGTATTTCAATAGTCATTGAGAGTTTGAAAAATTAAAACTAGTCTGCAAAACAGTCACTAAATATGAATGTGCTTCCAATGTAATTCTTAAAGTCAAAGTTTATTCAAATTTGTGAATAGATTGCTTTTTAGAGTCAATAAAATTACAAATGATTTTTCATTCAAACAAGAATTAAATTAAAATTTGGCTTTATGTGTTAAAAAGTTTTCCTAATTAATTGTAATAGGAGTAGGATGAGAAAGTATGTATTTTTGAAGAATAAGCAATTATAATAAGCCATAATTTTTACAATCAACTTAAATGGTATTCATGTAGGACATGTACTAAGTAACCGTATACTACTTCCTAAAAAGTAAGAAGCGACTAACAAATCATGTACCCCTACATTTGGACAGACTAGTCTAGACAAACCATCTCAACACAACCCTCATTCCAATTAGTTTTGTTAGATTTTTTTTCCTCTTTAAATTTTATGTAAAAATGCAGGCTCTTGATATTTGACTTCTTTCATATTATGATTTATTTTTTTTATTTTTTTTTAGTTTTAGGTGGACACAGTATCTTTATTTTATTTTTATGTGGTGCTGAGGATCAAACTCAGTGCCTTGTGCATGCTAGGCGAGGGCTTTACCACTGAGCCACAACGCCAGCCCCTCATATTATGATTTATATTATTACATTTCTTTGTAGTCCAATCAAAAAATAGTATTACAAAACTAGGAAAATTGAACATAAATATTATTGTTATCTTTGTGAGATTCTTCCTCTTTTTACACACAGAAACTAAAAGATTTGTAGTTTTTTCCCCAGTGGACCCAAAGCAATATGTTACTAGATTTTTTAAGTCTTCAGTGTTTCCCAATTTTTTGTACAATATTTTATTATATGTTCTCCTTGTTCTTTTCTCATGTCAACATTTCTCTATTTTAGAGAGTAGTTATTTTCAAAATTCTTTTAGATGTATGATTATCTGTATGATAATAATAGCCAGAATAAAAACTTGTCTTTTATTGTCTGCCTGACAAACATTTACAGGAAGAGGCAATAGGAAAACCAAGAGCTAAAAATTAAGAGTGCTGAAAACTCCTTTGACAAACAGTGAAATGGCAATTAGTAACAAATAAATATAGGACCCATAATGATCAATACACATTTTGGGGGGTTTTGTTTGTTTTTCATCTATATATTTTTTTAAGGAGTCCATGTTCTGTTCTGTTTTGGCCTAAATAAGCTTCATTGATGACTGGGATTGTAGCTCAGGAATAGAGTGCTTGCCTAGCATAGGTAAGACTGGGTTCAATCCTCAGCACCACATTTTAAAAAAAAAGTGAATAAAATAAAGGTTAAATTCTAAAAAAAATAAATAAGCAAGCTTCATTGAATGTATACTGGAATGCAGAACAAAATATATGTTCCTATTTTGTATATATACATTTTCATTATTCACAATAGTTATATTCCTTAAATTTATTGCAAACACTGAATAACCATACTAAACTGTTGCTACTAAGGAAAATATAGGTTTTGATTCTATCAAACCTTCTAGTTGTAACATTTTCACATTTTCACCAACCAATCAGTGTGTCATTTTGTTTTATGTGTATTTTAGTTTAAAGACCCTTATTTACCATGTGTGGTGGTGCATACCTGTAATTCCTATGGCTCAGGAGGCTGAGGCAGGAGGATTGTGAATTCAAAGCCAGCCTCAGCAATTTAGGCCCTAAGCAATTCAGCAAGACCCTGTCTCTAAATAAAATATAAAAGGACTAGGGATGTTCACAGTGGTTGAGCGCCACTGGGTTCAATCACTGGAACTAAAAAGAAAAAAAGGAAATAAAAAACTTGTTTAATATGTGTTGTTGATTCATTAGCATTGAATTCATAGCCAACAGCACTGTAACTTATGTCTGAAGGAAGCTTATCTAACTATGTTTTCTCCAAAAGGTACATCACAGCCTCCTTCTAGCCAACACTTCAGCACTATGTATGGGGGGCTCTTTAAACACTGAAATAACCAGAAGACAGCACAGAAGTTTGAAAAAAAAATAGCACTAAATCAACTACAAAAAGACATTTGTTTATATAGTATGAGAGCTAAAACAAAAAGGGGAGAGGATCACTTTGTTCCCCAGCTGAGAATGTGCATGTTAGATGACTCAAATTTTTCACCTCTCTGAGGATATCCACAATGACTGCTAAAGTGTTTTAATTTTATTTGAGGGTTACAAATAAATTTTAGCAAGTAGGCAACTCATGGATATGGAGTCCATGAATAATAAGAATCAACTGTAGAATTTTAAAGGAATCCTGACTCTGCTGAGTTCATGGTTTTGTTTTTCTCACAGACACAGGTAGGACGTTTTGCACCCCAGTTCTCTGGATATCAACAGCAAGACTGTCAAGAACTTTTAGCTTTCCTATTAGATGGACTACATGAAGATTTGAATAGAATTAGGAAAAAACCATATATACAATTGAAAAATGCTGACGGAAGGCATGGTAAAGTAAGTTTCATGATATTATTGTCTGCATTGTTGCAGTTCTATAATACCTCCATAACTTGATCTTATTTTCTTTATAGGTGGTTGCTGAAGAAGCCTGGGAAAACCATTTAAAAAGAAACGATTCTATCATAGTAGATATATTTCATGGCCTTTTCAAATGAACTTTGGTTTGTCCTGAATGTGCTAAGATTTCAGTAACATTTGATCCTTTTTGTTACTTGACACTTCCATTGCCCATGAAAAAAGAACATAACTTGGAAGTTTATTTAGTTAGAATGGATCCACTTACCAAACCTATGCAGGTAAGTAGTGATTATTTTCTTTACATTTGTTACTTTTTATCAAATATTATAGTGTTGAGTACTATATAAAATTAGTTTTGAAGCTGGGCCTGGTGGTGTGTGCAATTTAGGAAGCTGAGGCAAGAGGATTATAAGTTCAAGGTCAGCCTGGGCAACTTGGAAGACCCTGTCTCAAAATAAAGTTTTGAAAAGGACTGGGGATGTAGCTCAGTGGTAAAGCACTTGACGAACATGTGCAAGGCCCTGGATTTAATCTCTAGTACTGTATATAAATTAAAAATTAGTGTTGAATCTTAAAGCACAGTTTAGTAATAATGTTTGTGTAGTGTAAATGTACTATAAGCTTAATACTTTGGAAATTAGTATAATTTTTAGAATCTTGAAAGGATGAAGGATGTCATGTGAAAAGTATTCTCAAAGACTTTATCTCATCAAAGAAAACAGACATTGTTTTACAGTGTTAAAGAATATTAGCTTACAAAAATGAGAAATGGAAATTTAGTTAGATTAAAATATTTGATTCAGTAATGTTCTAATCTTTAATACTTTGTTTTATCACATATTGTTTATCCTATGCAAAATCACTGGTAGTAGGCATTAATGATCATGTTTGCTTGATTGCATAGTGCAGTGTTATAATTGGACTATTTTCTATTTTGTGAATAAAATCCTATATTTTCTCCCTTTTTTATCAGTGCTTTTCAGAGACTTGACCCCTCCCATCGAAAGTATCTCCTTTCTCTTCCTACCTCCCCTAAATTCTGTTAACAGCACTTAGCAAATTTTATTTTGACCTTTATTTGCTCTTGTTTTTCTTCCCTAGACCATAAGTTATTTGAAGATAGGAGACTTACAAATCTTGTTTTCGATGCTTAATTTGTGTATGTTAATGCAACAGTATACAAGCCAGGCATGGTGATACACACCTGTAATTCCAGCAACTCTAGGAGGCTGAGATAGGAGGACTCAAGTTCAAGGCCAGCTTTTTAGCAGTTTAGCAAGGCCCTGAACAACTTAGAAAAAAATTTTAAAGGCTGATAATGTAGCTCAGTGTTAAAGTACCCCTGAGTTCAGTCCTCAGAACCCCTCCCCACCAAAAAAAGTATTCACAATGCTGTATTAGGCACAAACAGTATAAAGTTTTTGTTCACTAAACAAGGCAGATATGGTCCTACTTCAGAATATTGTTTTCTCTAAATCCTTAGAGTTCCAGCCAGATAGCTCAACTTTGTTTGGTGCCTAATAGTCACAAAATCTATATGAAAGTTATGCTCTGAACAAAATTATGATTTTACCACTCAGGCAGGAAATTGAGTTTACTCTTAACAAGAAAAGGATATTTACAACATTCTGAAAAATAATTCTTTCATTCAAGGTAACTGAAGTCTAGTTGTAACAAATAATGCAATCCCATATATAAATTTCACCTTTTTTTCTGCTTCTTTATGTTTCCTTCATGAACTAATCAAATCTAGTGGCTTTATATCAGTATTTTGTCAAGTAGTGCTGAGAACTTACCCTTATCTATAAGCAGGACCAACAAAGAACTGCTTTTACTTTTTACACTTTTTTTTCTGTTCATACTTGATAATAATATATATTCTTTAGGTACTCTCTTATTCATTTGTTTGTAAATGCAGAATTGTCTACATTATTTTCAGTTCTATCAGTGTTAAACTATACCCTTACCTCACTAGCTTGTAACTTTGCAAATACATGCCAATGGAGCAAAAGAATATGAAAAATTAGTAAAAATGTATTAAAACAACAACAAAAAAGTAGATGTTTTATTTATGTTCAGCACATTTGTTAAAGAAAATACTTTTCCAGGCTAATATTATAAAATAATCTGTTATATAGTGACAGGTTACATTAAAGCTACACATTAGCCCTTAAGGTATATGGTGAATGTTCTTCTGTAATTTGGCTTTAAATCATTTTCCAGCATTGTGAATTTCATTGAGTTACTTCTTTACTCACTTGGTGACCAAGAATATTAATTGTGGGAGTTAGGTCCACGATCAACACAGGAATTGGATTTGGGTGTTGTTTATGTTCTTTTTTAGAGGGATGGGGGTGGTATTTTTGTTGTTGTTTTGTTGTTGTTGTCATTTTTTTCCTCTTAAACACAGCTTCCATACAAAGCGATATCCTCATTAACACTATGGTCTAATCAGCTGGTAAGGAAGTGAAATTAGCTAACATCCTGTTACTGAAGTTGATTTAGGTTATATTAGTAATCATATTGAGGATGTATTATATGTTGCTCTCATACTCTGTAAAGGGTTGGAAATATGAAAGTGTTTCTAATCCTACTTCTTAAGAAGTTTGTCATAGAGTGTGAGAAGTAGTATGACAGTACCACAGGAGCTCACGGAAAGAATAATCTGCACAAACTGATATACGTGTGATGAATCATGAAGAATGATTAGATTTTAAGTAGGTAGCAGCTGGAAATGAAGATATTATAGGCCAAGAAATTGGCATGTACAAGGCCTGAAGACAAAAGAAGTCATGGCCCTACTTTTAAAATTTGTAAGTAGCTAAAAATATGGTAAGCAGGAACTTTACCAATGAGTATCACAAAGATGTTTGATACCATGATAGGAAATTTGGACTTCTTCCTAAAGCTAGGAAAGCTTTTAAAGGTTATTAAAAAAACCTTTAAAAGCATAGAGATTATATGGCTATATTTGTGTTTGAGAAATAAGAATCTGGCTAGCGCATAGATTAGATAGGAAAGACTTAGATCAGAACTATGAAGACCACAGATAAGAGGCTTTTGCAGTGTTCAGTTGACAAGGGCTTGAAGTTGTGTCAGTATGTCAGTTTGATTGTAAAACTAGTTTGAATGTAGGAAGTGAAAATGTGTAGATGTATTCAAAGATGATTTCACGTTTCCTGGACTAGAGAATTGAGAGCTTAATGGTGCTCTTTGTTTTAATGGGATGTATAAGAATAATAAGTCTAAGAAGAAACCTTTTTAGTATTAAACATAATAACATAACCTATTAGTGTTGGATACATTGACTTCAAGATGCAGAAGGAATATTTAGATGGTGGTAATCTGATAGGCATTAAATTTATGTATTCACACTGGAGGAGAAAGACTGTGATTAAGATTTAAATTGAGTAGTGAGCTCTTTGAGAATGGTAGTCAGTGGTTTAAAAGGATGAGATCACTTAAGACTAGAGTGACTCTGACTTATCATCTAAACTAGAACTCTCCTGAAAATAAAAAGGGCCTTTGTTAATAATTATACTAGGATGAGAGTCTAATCCAGGACTGGCCAAAGCAAATGGAGATATATTGTCATTAGTCTAAAAAGTGTATATAGAATCAAGGAGAGGTCGAAGAACAAAATTTTAAAGAAAAATATGGAGGGGCTAGACTGTAGCTTAGTGGCAGAACGCTTGCCTAGCATGCATGAGGCACTGGGTTCAATCCTCAGCACCATATAAAAATAAAGGCATTCTGTCTATCTACAACTACAAAAAAAATTTAATCAAAAAAAAGAATATGGAAGAGCTTCTAAGACAATATTATCACAGCAATAGAAAAGAATTAAGAAGTAGTGTTATATAAGGAAAGAAACATTTTTAAAGATTGGCGTGGTCAGCAGTCATTCTACAGAGAGATCAATAAAATAGAGTCTGATAAAGAGTGAGTTGTGTAGTAGTTTTGGTAATGTTGGCAATAGGTTAAATAAAGGGGTGAAGACAAAAGCCAGAAAATGGGTTGAGAAGTGAATGGGATATAAGGAAGTTATAATAGTCAGTGTAGAATATTGTTAATAAAGTCATTTATAAAGCAGGGGAAATAAGGGAAAGCAATGAAGGACTATTTTTATTTTTGTTTTGTTTTTTGAGATGTTTATTGTATTCCAGTGCTTATGCAAAAAAGTCAAGATAATAAGAAAGTCTAGTTGCTAGATTTAGGTCTTAGCAGAGGATAAATTCAGAGCATATAAACTAGGGTTCTCCCTTAATGGGAAGAAAAACACTTAACTTGTATTACAAGAGACAGGAAAGAAAAAAAAAAAACCTATGTGTCCTCAAGTAATTTTTTAAGGGAACTAGAAGTTACAGATTTTTACCACTTGGCAGCTTCCATTTTCTTAGTAAAGTAGATGTTCTTCTGAAGGGAGATACAGTGAAATAGGAGGCCTAAGTAATGGTGAATATTTTAAATAGTAATTGAAATGAGAAAAACAGCAAATAAGACTCAGAGAATAGTTTCTGGGCAGTGTTAAGGATCAGTTGAGACTGTGGATTTGAAGTTCACTGGCATCTGAAGTTGGGGAGTTTTCTGCAGCTTCTCTGAACTGCTTTGAGAAAGTTCAGCAAGAGTGGAACTGAGTAATAGAGGTTAAAGGTTTTATAATGGAATGATTGAATTGATGAAGAATATGGGTGGGGATGGAAGTGCATGAAGACAGTAGGGAGAAAAACTGAGTGTCATAAGGACTAGAAATCTCTATAAAAGATAAGAATAGGTAAGAATATGTTTCCAGGTGAAGCAGGTAGTGGTAGTTAGACAATAACCTGCAGAGTTTAAGGTATCAGAAGCAAAGCAGATTCAGGTGGCGACAAGGTCCAGGAAGTTGACTATACTTGAATGCAAGGATAGATCTTTGAATTGAGAAACTGAGGAAAAATAAGGGGTGGGATGAATCATCTATATGGACATTATCTCCTAGGGTAATGGCAAGATTGGAGGTAGACATTATAAGCCAAATGCTGAATACCAAATGAATATAAGAAAGCAATCATGAGGTCAGTCTCATCTACTCAGTGTTTTTTTTCCCAGTATAATAAGTTCATTACAATTTTTTGTTTTTGTTTTTTAGTACAAAGTGGTTGTCCCCAAAATTGGAAATATACTAGATCTTTGCACAGCATTGTCTACTTTGTCAGGAGTATCGGCAGATAAGGTAAGATGTTTCTGGGATTGAAGAATTTAAATTGGTGATTAGTTTCTCGGTGTTAAAAAACCAGCTTAATAGAAATTTATTTCCTTTTAGATGATAGTTACTGATATATACAATCATAGATTTCACAGAATATTCCCTATGGATGAAAACCTTAGTAGTATTATGGAACGGGATGATATTTATGTGTAAGTATGAAATTTATTGTGCAGAGTATTACTTGAAAATAATCAAAAGAAATAACAAGATTTTGAGAGTTTATGGTCCATTGTGTTCTTATAGGTTTGAAATTAACATCAATAGGACAGAAGATACAGAACATGTGATTATTCCTGTTTGCCTAAGAGAAAAATTCAGACACTCAAGTTATACCCACCATACTGGTTCTTCACTTTTTGGTTAACCTTTTCTTATGGCTGTCCCACGAAACAATACTGAAGATAAACTCTATAATCTTCTCCTTTTGAGAATGTGGTAAGTGCCAGACAATTCTACTTCAATAAAATAAGCATGGGAATGAAATACAGGTAAAAAAGTAAACATGCAAGGAACTACCAGAATGTAACTGAACATTATCTCAACTTTGTTTAGACAGGTAGCAATTTAAAAATCAGGTTACAGTCATCTACTTTCATGATCATGAAAAAATGCATTACTGAGGTTATTTTAAACCCAGTATTATCAATAACTGTGATACATGTGCACTCTGGAATCATAACAAATGGCAAAGTCTCATATCTTTATGCATACTACTAGCTCAAGAACTCGTACTAATTGTCTTAAAAGAATAAATATTCACAATGTATAGTCCATTTTTTGCCTTCCTAAAAATCTTGATTTGAATTATATAAGGTAATCAAAAACACCATTTGATCCTTTTTAATTTTTTTATAGTTGACATGTTCAGTATTATTTCTTGTATACCTAATTATTGTAGTTTCATGACTCATACATAAAGATCATATTATCCTCATTTTGATCACTAGTGCCACAAAAAATATTATTAAAAATGTTCACATTATATAAAAGCAAGCTTTCTTAGCAATAACATATATATCATTTAAATGGGAATCTTATAATACTTTAAAGTTGAGAAATTATTTGCCACAAACTTTAATGTATAAAAGACAGATATAACACTCTAGAAGTAAGAAAATATTCTTTTTATAAAGACAAATAAAACACAATTAATTCTACTTATGGAATTGTAAGCTTTGAGTTTTAATTTATTTTTAAATCTACCAAATAACCACTGTTATTGCATTGAAAAAGCTCCATTTTATTGGTAGAGTGGAAAATAGTTTTTAGATCTCCATAGAATTGAACTTGTTTGATTTCTGATTTTATTAAGCCGATATGTCAAAATATCTACTGAAACTGAAGAAACTGAAGGATCCCTGCATTGCTGTAAAGATCAAAATATTAATGGGAATGGCCCAAATGGCATACATGAAGAAGGTTCACCAAGTAAGACTTTCCTGTTAAATTATTAAAATGTTTCACTTGGATTATTGCCTCAGAGAAAAAGTTTAAAAAATGGATATTAAGGAACTAAAAACAAACCATCTGTAAATCTAGGTAAAATAATTATTTCAGAAATGTTAACACTGGATTTATTTAAAGATCTCTAATATCTAAAACTAGGTGAAATGGAAACAGATGAACCAGATGATGAATCCAGCCAGGATCAAGAACTTCCCTCAGAGAATGAAAATAGTCAGAAGATTCAGTTGGAGGAGATAATGATTCTGAAAATGGATTATGTACTGAGGAAACTTGCAAAGGTCAACTCATGGGACAAAAAAAACGATTGTTTACATTCCAGTTCAACAACTTAGGCAATACCGATATCAACTACATCAAAGACGATACAAGGCATATAAGATTTGATGATAGGCAGCTTAGGCTAGATGGTAAGTATTTTTTGTGAAAAATGACTTGAGCATCAAATTTCAGTAAGTGGGGTTTTTAAAATATAAAAACCATGAAATTCAGCCCAACCATGAAAAATACCATTTATCTATTTTAAAATATTAAATAAAAGGCCTTAATATCCAGGTACACTAAAACATGCAAGTGTTTACTAAAGCAGGGTTTAACTTCATGCTTCAGCTTTGTATCTTTTTGTCTTTTGATCTCACATTGTTAAAAGCTTGGAAACAGTTATTTGTCCTAATCATCTGTGCAAGTAGAAAAAATTGCTCCTTTTTTATTTTTATATATACCCTAATGTTAAAATATACAAATTTTAGTTGTAAAACACATTGAATTTTAAAGAAAAAAAAAATGTTTTTCACCTTAGAAAGATCTTTTCTTGCTTTGGATTGGGATCCTGAATTGAAAAAAAGATATTTTGATGAAAATGCTGCCAAGGTAAGTTATCACTCAAACACTGCTTCTTTACCTTTTCTTGGCTTACTTTATTCTAATTGCTAGAGTTAATCACACTCTTTTGTACACTTTCTGCTTCCTTGAAATTAGTTTATATTTTGCCATTAAAAATTTGGTCACAAACTTTTTTTCAACTAGAGGGGTTTTGAACATGCTTTTTGTTGACATGTTTTAATTATAGAAGGTCATTTAGGAGTTATTAAAAAGTATGATAAAAATCTCAGCTGAAACAAGTTTTATGATTCTCTTGAAAGTTTAGGAGTTTTCATTATTATTCATAGTAAGATGGTATCACTAAAATGAGTTTTGTTTCATTTGTTCTCTTAACTCAAGAAATACTTCTCTTTAGGATTTTGAAAAACATGAAAGCGTGGAATATAAACCTCCTAAAAAACCCTTTGTGAAATTAAAAGACTGTATTGAACTTTTCACAACAAAAGAAAAGCTAGGTGCTGAAGATCCCTGGTAAGAGACAAAGTTAAATAATTGTTTCTAATTATTTTCTTTAAGGCTTTATTCTGAAGTATGTGCTACATCAAGTTGAAAAAATGATTACTAAATATTCTTATTGCTATAAATTTCTGTAATGTAATAGTCTATTAAAAGGGATGGGAATATCTTCAAAAGTATTATCCCATCATTAGCTTTAATCTCATTACTATATTTTCCCTAATAGTCATTTTACTATTTATAATTACCTTTTTCCTAAGAAGTTTCAACTGTGTTGGAAAAAGCTTTTTAGGGAAATTATTTTGTGATATCATTCCATTAAAGTCCAAAGTTTTGAGATTTTTCTGATACCTATGTCTCAACACACATTTGTAATATTATGATACATGGTTCATATCTTTTTTAGCATACTGAAATGTAAGTAACCTAGCCCTCATCATTTATTTGAATATTTATTTGCATATTAGTTTATAATGGTTAGACTTATTTAAAAAATGTATTGAAAATAAAGAGGAGTTGCTGTTAGACTGGTATATATTACTCTTAAAATAATTGCTCACTGAAAATATAGGGTTTCCCCCCCCCCACCCTTGGGTTTTGGCTTGTTATTTTTGTTAATGGAGCCTAGCCATTTATACCTCTGTCAAACTTTTAAATATTTCTTTTTGATTTTAGGTATTGTCCAAATTGTAAAGAACATCAGCAAGCCACAAAGAAATTGGATTTATGGTCCCTTCCTCCAGTACTTGTGGTACATCTCAAGCGATTTTCATACAGTCGTTATATGAGAGATAAATTGGATACTTTAGTTGATTTTCCTATCAAGTAAGTTAAATTGTACTTAATAAACATTGAGCATTCTAACTTTTTTCAAACTTATTTTGATGCTTTTTGTCATTGTCTCTTAGTAAAAGATTTGAATTTATTTTTGAGTAGATATAACCATTTTAAGGGTTGATATTTCACAATTTTTATTCCTAGAGATTTTTCCAAAAACAAAAGTGAATATTTTCTTTTTAAATAAATATAACTCACTGTGTCTTGCATTACCTTATGTGTTCACTGACCCCATTTATAATTATAAGATTTTTTATGGACTTAGCAATTTTGTTTTTTCTAGGATTCATTTTATCATTATTCATCAATTATTCCTAAATTTTTTAAATGACTAAAATATTATAAAAATAGAAAAATGGAACTGCTTAGAATGTTGATTTAATAATGAAATAAATTATCCCTATATGCATTTATTCTTCAGTTTTTCTTGTTGCATGGTATGACATCATACTTGTAAAATGGTATAACAAAGTCTGGAAACCATCTTCATAGTCTCTTTTTGTTTGTTTGTTTTTTAGCTTTTACTAAACACAGTTAAGAATTCAGGACAAAAAAGGGAACGTTGTATTCTCATTCACTTAGTCATGCAGCAGGAAGGACTTCATCACACAATATTTTGTAATAAAGAGCTTGGCATTATCCTGTATTGCAAAAAAGAACATGTGACAGTATTCTTTCATATTTTATGATATTTGTGCACCAAAACTTACTTGAATCAGTTAGTAAGTGGACAAATGCTGAAGGCAGGTATGTATACAAAAGGGACTGGAAAGGATATAGGTGATTTTAAAAAACTGAAAATATTATTCATTCCATTTATTGAGCAGGAAGAAAAAGGTTATTTATCAAAATTGTGAGCCATTAAAATTTTCAAGAATATAGCATTTTGACAATGTAAATGCAAGAAAACTAGATTCTAATATAGGTATATTTGGAAGTTAGAATTATTGCTTTTGCAGGGCGGGGGTGCTGGGGTTAGAACCCAGGGTCTTACACATGCTAGGGGAGTGCTCTACCAACTGAGCTACACTCCCAGTAGAATTGTTGCTTTTTAATGATGTGAGTATAAGAACAACAACCAGAAATGATGCAAATGTAAGAACAACAATAATAAACTATTTATAAGATGGTGTGTTCCAAGTTCATGCATATATGATTATGAACAGTCAATTGCATTCAAAGAGTGCTGCCCATTTCTGGTCTATAGGTTATCAAAATCAGGAAAAGGTGGAATAAAAATGATCTTCAATTGACTTGATTGATAGATACTGGGAATTGAACTTAGGTGAGCTACATCCTCAGTCCTTGTTATTTTTTATTTTGAGTCAGAATCTCACTCAGTTGCTGAGGCAGACCTCAAATTTGCAATCCCGCCTCAGCATCTGAGTAGCTGGGATTACAGACATTCTTGATGTTCTAGTGTCTAGCTTAACTTTTAAAAACTCATAAGAAAGTTGTTTTTCACTCTCCCTTTATTTTTTGCTGTATAAATCATTCCTAAAAATTATTTTAAAATAAAAACTGGACATGGTGGCACATGCCTGTAATCCCAGTGGCTCGGGAGGCTGAGGCAAGAGAATCACGAGTTCAAAGTCAACCTCAGCAATGGTGAGGCACTAGGCAACTCAGTGAGACCCTGTCTCTAAATAAAATACAAAATAGGGCTGGGGATGTGGCTCAGTGGTTGAGTGAGTGTCCCTGATGCTCAATCCCCAGTACCAAAATAAATAAATTAGTTGATTAAATAAAAACAATTCATTGGATCGAAATGATAATGAGTTACTTGAATCTTGATAATTTCTTTGGTGAAAAATATGGAGAGAGGCAACACTGGCAGAAGGGAATAGAATTCATTGCATTTCAAAGAAAAAACATGAATTTATTATATTTAGGGAAAACATAACACTAACTTCATTTCTCTTTAAAAAAACAGTGTCTTGGATATGTCGAAATTCTTAATTAGGGGATCCAACATGGCGGCGAGAGGGGAGGCAGCGCTTTCAGTACCTCCTCAACAAAGGGGTCAGAGAGACGCATGGATACGCTTAGATATGACCTGCTGAGAAACTCCTAGCAAAATTCCACTAAAGAGAGACCGGCCGGGAATTGGAAGGATTTTTGGAGGTGACAGTCTGCGCTAGACGAGTGAATCTCCGCCACGCAGCGCAGAGGTCCAGACCCGCCAGCCGCTGCCCGCGCGACTCGGCGACTGTCGGCTGCCTGCACGCCGCCCCTGCGTCGGGGCGGATAGCCTCCCCGCCACGCAGCGCAGAGGTCCAGACCCGCCAGCCGCTGCCCGCGCGACTCGGCGACTGTCGGCTGCCTGCACGCCGCCCCTGCGTCAGGGCGGATAGCCTCCGAGGCGCAGCGCAGCAGGAGTGGTGCAGGGACTCTAGGAAGAGGTCTCTCGCCAAGCCTTCATGAAATAGCAAACCGGGAGCTGAAACCAACCAGAGACAGACCAGTCCCACCCCTCCCTTCGGACACTCTGGCAAGGAGCCTGGGGCCTGCCATAGCAGAGTGGTGACATCACCAGAGTTCCGCCGACAGAATTCCTTCCCAGCGGAATCCACATTAGCAGGTGTGTGACTCCCACCCCCTCCAGATACAAGCAGCCAGGAAACCACCGGGGGCGTGTCTGTAGGGAAGCAGAGGGGACTCCAGATCCCCACCTCCCCTTAACACCAGCGGCGACACCCAAGATCTTAGCCGCCAGTTTCTGGGGGCGTGCCCACCAAAGGGGTCCTGAAAAATTTAACTGTTGGTTCCCAGATCACCCCACCACAGCACTGGGGCTTAATTGAATGACAGAGAGGGTGTTCATCGTTCGGGATATAGGACACGCGGTGGGGCTGCAAGTGTAATCAGATCCTTGGGGAACCGCCTCTGGTGAACAGGACCTGGCTGGCTGGCTGGGAGGAGGAACAGGGGGAGGGGCCGGATAAGTGAAAGGGCTCTGGACTAACAGGATTGAGAGACTCCCAGGAGCCACCGTACAGGGATTTCTGTCAGCACATAGAGGGCAGAAGCTCAGCTCAGAGGGCACAGCTCCGCCTATTGGAAGAGAAGAAAATGGGATTCAGCCATAGAGCAGGGGATGCCAGCATGGCAGAGATCTGATGTCATCGGAGAGCGGCCGAGGAGAAAACTTCATCGGTGCCAGCGGCGACGGAAACAGTTGGTCCCCGGGTAGGGAGGGTGAGTCACAGATACCCGAGTCTCTCTCGCTTTGTCGTTGAGCCAGAGGCGAGGAGAGGGGCCGCCGCCCACTCCCGCAAGGTAGGAAGACCTGCGACCAACCTGCAGATCAGGCCCAGCGGTCTGCAGGCGTGGTAAGAGGGGCAGGGCAGAGCCACCGCCCGCGCTGGCAAGGTAAGCAGACCTGCGACAGACCTGTGGATCAGGCCCAGCGGCCTGCCAGCGTGGTACACACTCCACCCCAACTGGAGTAGGGGCAGAGCAGAGCCTTAGCCCGCGCCCAGATCAGGCCCAGCGGCTCGCCTGTGTGGTGGTCAAGTGACCCCAATTGGAGTGGGGGCGGAGCGGAACTGACACCCTTGCCCACAAGGTGGGCAGACCTGCGACCAACCTGCAGATCAGGCCTAGCGGTCCCCGGGCATGGTAGGAGGGGCAGGGCAGAGCCTTCGCCCCCACCTGCAAGGTAGGCAGACCTGCGACAGAACAGCGGATCAGGCCCAGGGGTCCGCGGGCGTGGTAGACACCTCACACCAATTGGAGGAGGGGCAGAGCAGAGCCCCTGCCCGCACCTGCAAGGGAGAATTTTCAACTATACAAGAGCAACATAAATATATAGGGGGGGCGGAAAATTTCAAAAACACAACAGTTTCACCAAGAAGAAAGAAACGCAAGCAGTATGAAAAGACAAGGAAAGAAAGGATTACAAGCAATGCAGGTCAGCTCAACTTTAGAAGAGGTAACAGCTGCAGCAGATGGAATGTCAGATACAGAATTCAGGATATGTATGCTTCAGATGATCTGGAGTATCAAGGAAGAAATTAGACAGCAAAATCAGACAATGAAAGATCACTTCGACAAGGAATTACACAAACAAATCCAGGAAGCAAAGGATCAACTATACAGGGAGATAGAGGTTATAAAAAACAAACAAACAGAAATCCTAGAAATGCAGGAAGCAATAAACCAACTTAAAAACTCAATTGAGAGTACTACCAGCAGAGTAGAACACTTAGAAGATAGAACATCAGACAATGAAGACAAAGTATTTCAACTTGAAAAGAACATAGACAGCTCAGCAAGACTGTTAAGAAACCATGAGCAGAACATCCAAGAAATATGGGATAACATTAAGAGACCAAACTTAAGAGTCATTGGGATACAGGAAGGTATAGAACTCCATACCAAAGGAATGAGCAATTTATTTAATGAAATAATACGAGAAAACTTCCCAGACTTGAAGAATGAGACAGAATCCCAAATTCTAGAAGCCTACAGGACGCCGAATGTGCAAAATTATAAGAGATCCACACCTAGACACATTATAATGAAGATGCCCAACATACAGAATAAGGAGAGAATTTTAAAAGCTACAAGAGAAAGGAAGCAGATTACATTTAGGGGCAAGCCAATCAGGATAACAGCTGATCTTTCAACACAGACTCTGAAAGCTAGAAGATCCTGGAATAACATATTTCAAACACTGAAAGAAAATGGGTTCCAACCAAGAATTGTGTATCCAGCGAAATTAAGCTTCAGGATGGAAGATGAAATTAAAACCTTCCACGACAAACAAAAGTTAAAAGAATATGCAGCTAGAAAACCATCTCTTCAAAACATCCTCAGCAAAACATTACAGGAAGAGGAAATGGAAAATAACAATGAAAACCAACAGTGGGAGGTAGGACAGTAAAGGGGGGGGAATAATCAAAGAGGAAAACAAACCATGTTTAGTAACATAAATAAACAAATATGGCTGGAACAACAACCCATATCTCAATAATAACCCTAAATGTTAATGGCTTAAACTCACCAATTAAGAGACACAGGCTAGTAGAATGGATCTCAAAACAAGACCCAACAATATGCTGCCTACAGGAGACGCATTTGATAGGAAAAGACATACATAGGCTGAAGGTGAAAGGTTGGGAAAAATCATATCACTCATATGGACTTCGGAAAAAAGCAGGAGTGTCCATACTCATATCAAATAAAATAGATTTCAAGCCAAAGTTAATCAAAAGGGATAAAGAGGGACACTACATACTGCTTAAGGGAACCATACACCAACAAGACATAACAATCATAAATATATATGCCCCAAACAATGGCGCAGCTATGTTCATCAAACAAACTCTTCTCAAGTTCAAGAGTCTAATAGACCACCATACAATAATCATGGGAGACTTCAACACACCTCTCTCGCCACTGGACAGATCTTCCAAACAAAAGTTGAATAAGGAAACTATAGAACTCAATAACACAATTAATAACCTAGACTTAATTGACATATATAGAATATACCACCCAACATCAAGCAGTTACACTTTTTTCTCAGCAGCACATGGATCCTTCTCAAAAATAGATCATATATTATGTCACAGGGCAACTCTTAGACAATATAAAGGAGTAGAGATAATACCATGCATCCTATCTGACCATAATGGAATGAAACTGAAAATCAACGATAAAAGAAGGAAGGAAAAAGCATACATCACTTGGAGAATGAACAATAGGTTACTGAATGATCAATGGGTTATAGAAGACATCAAGGAGGAAATTAAAAAATTCTTAGAGATTAATGAAAACACAGACACAACATATCGGAATCTGTGGGACACATTGAAAGCAGTTCTAAGAGGAAAATTCATTGCTTGGAGTTCATTCCTTAAAAAAAGAAAAAACCAACAAATAAATGATCTCATGCTTCATCTCAAAATCCTAGAAAAAGAAGAGCAAAACAACAGCAAAAGAAGTAGAAGGCAAGAAATAATTAAAATCAGAGCTGAAATTAATGAAATCGAAACAAAAGAAACAATTGAAAAAATTGACAAAACTAAAAGTTGGTTCTTTGAAAAAATAAACAAAATCGACAGACCCTTAGCGATGCTAGCGAAGAGAAGAAGAGAGAGAACTCAAATTACTAGCATACGGGATGAAAAAGGCAATATCACAACAGACACTTCAGAAATACAGAAGATAATCAAAAATTATTTTGAATCCTTATACTCCAATAAATTAGAAGATAGTGAAGGCATCGATAAATTTCTGAAGTCATATGATCTGCCCAGATTGAGTCAGGAGGATATAGACAACCTAAACAGACCAATATCAATCAAGGAAATAGAAGAAAGCATCAAAAGACTACCAACTAAGAAAAGCCCAGGACCGGATGGGTATACAGCAGAATTTTACAAAACCTTTAAAGAGGAACTAATACCAATACTTTTCAAGCTACTTCAGGAAATAGAAAAAGAGGGAGAACTTCCAAATTCATTCTACGAGGCCAACATCACCCTGATACCTAAACCAGACAAAGACACTTCAAAGAAAGAAAACTTCAGACCAATATCTCTAATGAACCTAGATGCAAAAATCCTCAATAAAATTCTGGCGAATCGGATACAAAAACATATCAAAAAAATTGTGCACCATGATCAAGTAGGATTCATCCCTGGGATGCAAGGCTGGTTCAATATACGGAAATCAATAAATGTTATTCACCACATCAATAGACTTAAAAATAAGAACCATATGATCATCTCGATAGATGCGGAAAAAGCATTCGACAAAGTACAGCATCCCTTTATGTTCAAAACTCTAGAAAAACTAGGGATAACAGGAACATACCTCAATATTGTAAAAGCAATCTATGCTAAGCCTCAGGCTAGCATCACTCTGAATGGAGAAAAATTGAAGGCATTCCCTCTAAAATCTGGAACAAGACAGGGATGCCCTCTCTCACCACTTCTGTTCAACATAGTTCTCGAAACACTGGCCAGAGCAATTAGACGAAAGAAATTAAAGGCATAAAAATAGGAAAAGAAGAACTTAAATTATCACTATTTGCAGATGATATGATTCTATACCTAGCAGACCCAAAAGGGTCTACAAAGAAACTATTAGAGCTAATAAATGAATTCAGCAAAGTGGCAGGATATAAAATCAACACGCATAAATCAAAGGCATTCCTGTATATCAGCGACAAATCCTCTGAAATGGAAGTGAGGACAACCACTCCATTCAAAATATCTTCAAAAAAAATAAAATACTTGGGAATCAACCTAACAAAAGAGGTGAAAGACTTATACAATGAAAACTACAGAACCCTAAAGAGAGAAATAGAAGAAGATCTTAGAAGATGGAAAAATATACCCTGTTCATGGATAGGCAGAACTAACATCATCAAAATGGCGATATTACCAAAAGTTCTCTATAGGTTTAATGCAATGCCAATCAAAATCCCAACAGCATTTCTTGTAGAAATAGAGAAAGCAATCATGAAATTCATATGGAAAAATAAAAGACCTAGAATAGCAAAAACAATGCTAAGCAGGAAGTGTGAATCAGGCGGTATAGCGATACCAGACTTCAAACTATACTACAGAGCAATAGTAACAAAAACAGCATGGTACTGGTACCAAAACAGGCGGGTGGACCAATGGTACAGAATAGAGGACACAGAAACCAATCCACAAAACTACAACTATCTTATATTTGATAAAGGGGCTAAAAGCATGCAATGGAGGAAGGATAGCATCTTCAACAAATGGTGCTGGGAAAACTGGAAATCCATATGCAACAAAATGAAACTGAATCCCTTTCTCTCGCCATGCACAAAAGTGAATTCAAAATGGATCAAGGAGCTTGATATCAAATCAGAGACACGCCGTCTGATAGAAGAAAAAGTTGGCTACGATCTACATACTGTGGGGTCTGGCTCCAAATTCCTCAATAGGACACCCATAGCACAAAAGTTAATAACTAGAATCAACAAATGGGACTTACTCAAACTAAAAAGTTTTTTCTCAGCTAAAGAAACAATAAGAGAGGTAAATAGAGAGCCTACATCCTGGGAACAAATCTTTACTCCTCACACTTCAGACAGAGCCCTAATATCCAGAGTATACAAAGAACTCCAAAAATTAGACAATAAGAGAACAAACAACCCAATCAACAAATGGGCCAAGGACCTGAACAGACACTTCTCAGAGGAGGACATACAATCAATCAACAAGTACATGAAAAAATGCTCACCATCTCTAGCAGTCAGAGAAATGCAAATCAAAACCACCCTAAGATACCATCTCACTCCAGTAAGATTGGCAGCCATCATGAAGTCAAACAACAACAAGTGCTGGCGAGGATGTGGGGAAAAGGGTACACTTGTACATTGCTGGTGGGACTGCAAATTGGTGCAGCCAATTTGGAAAGCAGTATGGAGATTTCTTGGAAAGCTGGGAATGGAGCCACCATTTGACCCAGCTATTCCCCTTCTTGGTCTATTCCCTAAAGACCTAAAAAGAGCATGCTACAGGGACATTGCTACATCGATGTTCATAGCAGCTCAATTCACAATAGCAAGACTTTGGAACCAACCCAGATGCCCTTCAATAGACGAATGGATTAAAAAATTGTGGCATTTATACACAATGGAGTATTACTCTGCATTAAAAAATGACAAAATCATAGAATTTGCAGGGAAATGGATGGCACTAGAGCAGATTATGCTAAGTGAAGCTAGCCAATCCCTAAAAAGCAAATGCCAAATGTCTCCTTTGATATAAGGAGAGTAACTAAGAACAGAGTAGGGACGAAGAGCATGAAAAGAAGATTAACATTAAACAGAGATGAGAGGTGGGAGGGAAAGGGAGAGAAAAGGGAAATTGCATGGAAATGGAAGGAGACCCTCAGGGTTATACAAAAGAACATACAAGAGGGAATGAGGGGAAAGGGAAAAATAATACAAGGGGGAGAAATGAAGGTCAATAGGGGGGGTAGAGAGAGAAGAAGGGTGGGGAGGGGAGGGGAGGGAGGAGGGGGGATAGTAGAGGATAGGAAAGGCAGCAGAACACAACAGACACTAGTATGGCAATATGTAAATCAATGGATGTGTAATTGATGTGATTCTGCAATCTGTATATGGGCTAAAAATGGGAGTTCATAACTCACTTGAAGCAAAGTGTGAAAGATGATATATCAAGAACCATGTAATGTTTTGAACAACCAACAATAAAAAAAAAATAAAATAAAATAAAAAAAAAAAAAAAAAGAAATTCTTAATTAATCCAAATGCAGGTCCTTGCCACTATAATTTGATTGCTGTTTCCAACCATTATGGAGGGATGGGAGGTGGACACTGTAAGTTGACAGTTTATATTTTAACCTGATGATGATGTTCGAATAACTATTGATTTTTTTTTCCTTAAGGTATTTATTACTTCTGGTAAAATGTGAGATGGGTCTTTCATATGATAGTTATGCAATATTGATTAATGAATGAATCAGCTTTTGAACCCTTTTAAATCTGAAAAGAAAGGATTGAGTTAATCATACTCCTCATTGTCAGTTGAAGGCACTGGAAGAAGTGTTACTGGGCCATTTGGGGTTCCTCTTCTCCATTGTTTTTCCCTTCTCTTTGTAACATGTTTAATGCATGTGCTATAAACCATGCATATTTGCTCACTTTTGTAATTGGTACTGTACTACAGATCTCAGCAGATCTTGCTTGTTTTCTTTATACTTTTGTTATCTATTTTGTCCATTGCTCTTCACTACTCATGGTTTACATTCACCATATTTTATCTTTGCATTCACCATATGGTGGATATCCAACTTGCCTTTGAGACTGGTAAATATTATTGTTTCTGGTCTGTTACATGAAAATTTCTTTGAACTGTGTACTCAGATGAAACTGCCAGGTTTAAATAAGTATTTAAATACTGCCAGATTTCTTTCCATGTTGAAACTAACAAATCCACCCTCTCCTCCACTTGATAGGTTTTTCTATTGAACGATCTTTGCATTCTTGGGATGATCCTACTTGTCTTTTTGTGGTTTTTGATACACAGTAGAATTTCATTAACTAATTAAGATTGTTAAAATTTCATAAGTTCAGTGGTCCTGTATTTTTTTATATTGTTATTTGACTTTGAAATCAAAATTATAGCCGTAAAACAGATAGGATGCCATACTCTTTTTCTGTATCCTTTTCATCTAGGTTTTCCAATATACTTCAGAATGGTTTATAATACTTTTATGCTATGTTTTTGTCCCTTTTTTTCATTCTTTTCTTTTTTTTAATCAATTCTTCCAGAAGTTCGCTTTTCATCTTATTAATTTGTTAATTGTACTTATTATCTCATTTCATTTTTACCTTGATGACTGTTTTCTTCTTGTTACTTTGGTTCAGATTAACAAACTCAAAATGCACAATGGCAGAGCTTACTTAAATTTAAGAACACATATAGAGGCTGGAGATATAACTCAGTTGGTAGAGTGCTTGCCTTGCATGCACAAGGCCCTGAGTTCAATCCCCAGCATCACAAAAAAGAAAGAACACATATAGGAAAAGAAACAACATAACATGGACAAAAACTGTTTAACAGAGGTCCTAGGTAATTGGTTGTCATTTTATGTTGCTATTTTTCTAACTTCTTGGGTTGACCCCTTAACTTTTTGCTTTCCATTGTTTTTGAAACTATATCGAAAGCTATAATTAAAACTATAAACTTCCTACTAATATTGCTTTAGGTCTTGGTGATGGATTTTGAAATGTAGCATTTTTATTATCTTTTAATACTGTGATTTTTTAAATTTCCTTTTGATTTTCTACTAGCCCAGGGTCATTTAATTATTTGCTTAATTTTCAAGTACATGGGGGTTTTTTTGTAACAGTTGGGAGCTTTGTCTATATTAATCTTTAAGAGTTTGAAGCTTTGACAGTAGCCTAATACATGGTTTCTTTAAATTTTCATACATTTGAAAAAAACATATGTTACCCATTGAGATATAAATCCGTATGTTTCTTCTTTAAAATATTTTTTTAGTTGTATATAGACACAATGCCTTTACTTTATTTATTTTTATGTGGTGCTGAGGATCAAACCCAATGCCTCACATATGCTAGGCAAGGGCTCTACCACTGAGCTACAACCCCAGGCCCCCTTATATTTCTAAATAGTTTTGACAGTTGTACCCAAATCATTACACTGTATGATTATTTTTTATGTTCATTCTATTCTGAGAGAAATTTATCAAGACTCCTATTTAAAGTGTTGATTTGGTCTGTTTCTCCTAATAGTTTTATTGGTTGTTTTGCATTAATAGTTATATTCATTTTTACAATGGTTAGCTCTTCTCTCTGTGTAGTTCCTTTTACTGGGATTTGGCATTCTTTCTTGTCTTTATCTCAGATATTACAAGTGCTGCTCTAGCTTTCTTTTGATTCAATCCTCTAATTGGCTAACTTTTGTTGGAGATTTGTCTCTTACATAATTCACAAGATTGTTCAATCTTGTCTTTTTACTCAGCCTGAGAATATGTTTTGCTTCACAGTGGTCTTGAATTCAGATTAACAAACACAACACACAATATGCTTCATCCAGCAAAGAGTTTACTTAGATTTAAGAAAGGATATAGGACAGAATATAACATGTACAGAAGTTGTTTGTCAAAAGTCCTAGGTAATTGGAAGGGGAAAAATTGGGAGAGGCTGTACTCAAAGGAAGCTATTCAGTGCATGGCTGTTTTCCTCAACTCCTTGCAAAACTAGTTTTTTATCAGAGTACATGAATGAGTATTGCCACACTAGTTGTCAAATGTTTTCTTAATCCAGCAAGTTGTACAAGTCTTGTAAACAACATCATGCCTTTGATTCAGGAGACCTGAGTATTACTGATAATCTCTGACAAAGAATCAGGCAATGGTTGTCCCATATGTGGAATTTAAAAACATTCTTTTAATCTGTCTTCTTATTGCTGCCTCTGGCCAGGTTTTTTTGTTTTGTTTTGTTTTAAGTTTGACTCTCACTTCCCTCTTACAGCTTTTTTCACGGTTGATTTTTGGGAGGGGAAACAAACAGCAGTCAAAATATGAGACATTTATTTCACATGGTAGGTGCTTAGTAAATATTGTTACGAGTTTAAGCTATTGCGTAGATGATTATAGAGTTTTGAGAATTCCCTAGATCATTTTAGTCATAGAAGTGATTTTATTTTCTCATTAGATACTGCTTTTGCAAAAAATAAAGATGATGGAAAATGGTACTATTTTGATGACAGTAGTGTCTCCACTGCATCTGAAGACCAAATTGTGGTAAGTATATTATGTATTTCCCAAAAATTGTGGGATCAACTGTTTTTATGAATAAGAATTCGCAAAATGGAAGGGATGATGGTGTAGTTCATTGGTAGAGGACATGCTTAGTTAGCATGTATGGGTTCAATCCCTATCTTGTACACTGCCCCACCACAAGAAAAAAGGCAAATTAATAAAAGGGGCCCATGGAACACTATTGTATATATTCTAGCATGCCTTGTAGCTAAGAGACACTTGCTCTGATTTAAAGAAACATAAAATTGTACCCTAAATGGACACTTGTCTTCAAATTTGCCCATAACAAAAGCACAAAATGCAGTCTGAAAAGTTTTCATGTAACTTGTACAATGGAGTTTCTAATGAAAATTAGTTTTCCTCTAAAAAGTAGGTCAGCTCTTACCATTTCAGATATTGACTACTTAAAAGTCAAAATCCTTTAAATGCCTTACCATACCTATGATCTTTAAAGCCTAAGACAATTAGACATTTAAGTTCAAAATGACATAATCTTTTAAAAATTATTAACTTCTTTTAAACAATATAATTTTTAAAAGATTAACTCCTTTTGTATGCTTGTTACTCTGGTATTCTGTGACTAGTAGAAAAATAAGAATGTTACATCTGTTTACGCTGGCATTCATTTATCATCCACATTTGTTGTGTTTTACATCTGAGCAGATTTTTATTTTCAGATGTTGAGATGGAAAGTGACTAGTGTGTTTTTAGAAGAAAGTTAAAAATTGTTTAATAAGGGTTTATTTTTCTATAAATTTTGCAGCTCTATAAATTTTACCCATTGTTAGAATACTACAAAGAGTGAGAATATTGTATTTGCTCATATGATAGTATTATTCAAAAGGCTTTCTGTTGATGTGAGAAAAACTAACTTACTTTATTTCCCAGATTAAAGTATATTCCCTGAGGGCAAAGACTAACTTTTTAGTTTTTGATGCTTTAAAGTCTTCAGTTTATAAAAGCAAATTGATAAATTTCTGAGCCCAATTATTGGCATAGTTTTATTCTGTCCTTGCATGAATAGCACTGAAGTGTTTGTTTCTCTCTTTTTCTCTCCTTCCCCGTGTGTGTGTGTGTGTGTGTGTGTGTACAGTCATATATCACTTAAAATAGGAACACATCCTGAGAATGCATTGTTAGGTGATTTGTTGTACAAACAGCATAGATTATTCTTACACAAACATAGATTATATAGCCTACTACACACTTAGACTATATTATAATCTTACGTGATAACCATCATATATGCTTTCCATCATTGACCAAAATGTCATTCTATGGTGTGTGCCTAAGTTAACATTTCCAATTTATACTTAAACTCCTCATTCTTTTGTCCTCAATTTTTTTTCGGTTCTCTTTTATCTCCTAACCCAAATATCCTAAAATTGCCAACATCCCATCCTTCAAAGTCTCTTTAACATTATTGCCCTAATCTCCCTTTCAAGTAATTTATCTTATTTATATACACTACATGAATTTGATTTTGCCATGCATTTAATAATGATGGTTCTTTGTGTGTGTGTGTACATACACACAATCGTGGGTCACTTAACAGGGATACATTCTAAGAAATGCATCTCTAGGTGATTTGTTGTGCAAACATCACCAGTATTTGAATACCTTACTGATGGATGTGGTGTCTTTTATATGAGGGACTCTATTACAAGCAGCATTAAAAGACAGCTATTTCTCTTCTGGGTAGTGCACACCTGTAACACCAACTATTCAGGAGTCTGAGGCAGTAGGATCGAAAGTTCAAGGCCAGGCCTAGCAATTTAGCTAGACACTATCTCAGAATAAAAAATTTAAAATGTGCTGGGGTTGGAGCTCAGTGGTAAAGCACCCCAGTGTACAATCCCCAGTACCTTAAAAAAAATAAAAATAAAAAAATAAGACAACTATCCAAGTTAATAATTGTGTTATAAGTTCCATTAAATATTTTACTATGGTTACACCTGAGACAGATGTCTCAACTCAGATTTGGAGTTTAAACAAATAAGACTAAGGAAATCCTCATAGTGAAAGTGCTGTTTGACCTGAGTCTACTAATACAAATGAGTAAATTAAGGAAGCAAAGGGGTTCTAAGCAAAAAGAACAATACTGCAAAAGAAAGGAGACTTGAGGGCAGGATGTTCTAAGGGCACAAAATGTTCTTGTAGGAATATGGGGAAGTAATTAGGCTAGAGATAAATTTAAGTCTTAAAGAAAATCAGCATCCCAGTTGTTTAAATGTTTCTTTAAAGACTGAAAAACCAGGGGCTGGGGATGTGGCTCAAGCGGTAGCGCACTCGCCTGCCATGCTTGCAGCCCGGGTTCGATCCTCAGCACCACATACAAACAAAGATGTTGTGTCAGCCGAGAACTAAAAAATAAATATTAAAAAAATTCTCTCTCTGTCTCTCTCTCTCTCTCTCTCTCTCTCTCTCTATTCCCCACTCTTTCTTTAAAAAAAAAAAAAAAAAAGACTGAAAAACCAGCCAGGTGTGGTGTGGTACACATCTGTTATCCCAGTGGCTTGGGAGGCTGAAGCAAGAGGATCATGAGTTCAAAGCCAGCCTCTGAAATTAGCAAGGCTTGTCTCAATTAGCAACACCCTGTCTCAAAATAAAAACTGAAAAGGGCAGGGGATGTGGCTCCTTGGTTATATACCCCTGAGCTCACAATCCCTGGTACCAAAAAAAAAAGAAAAAAGACTGAAACCATTAGATGATTGTTAAGCAGTAGAGTGACATTATTAAATTTGTATCTTAACTTCTCTACAAGAACATTTAGATTTAAAGCACTGAGTAGAGAAAGTAGAAAGTCCATACAGAAGGCTGTCACAATTAACTTAATCAAATTAGTGGTAGTGCCAGTACAGACAAGGGGAGAGTGAATCTGAGAGAGATTTCCAGTATAAAATAAATAAAATTTTATAAATAATGATGTAGAGATGCAGGAGGGGAAAGTTGAAGGTGTCTCTTACTTTAACATTAACCGAGATTGGGAATTTAGGAAGAAAATTTGCTGTGTAGTTTGAAGTACCTATATGATAGTTATCTTGTAGAAATTTCTACTAGGTAGTTGTATTAATAAGATGAGTTCAGAGGGTGATAACTGGTTTAAATTATAAATTTGAGGAGTTCAGAGTTGATAGCTGGTTTAAATTATAAATTTGAGTTGTCAGCCTTAGGTAGAAATTGAAGCCAAAAGCTTGAATTAGTTATCTAGTGAGAGGATACAAATTGAGAAAGAGAGTTGAGCTGAGTGCAAAACATAAAGGTTAGGATTTAATGAAGCCACAGAATAGTCTGAGAAGAAACCTGAAGAGATAGTAGAAGATCTAAAGAGAACTGGTGTCACAGAAGCCAAAAATTGATGAAGGGAAAAGTAGTAGGTAGGACATTAAATACTATAGAGAAATTCGCCATTTACGTTGTTGTTCAGAGGTTATTGACCCAGTTGAAAGTCAATTTATTAAAATGGTTTGGGCAAAAGTTAGATTACATTGAATTGAGTTTGTGTGAGAGTGAGTTACGGGTATAGACTACCCTATCAGCCTAGTTGTAAGGAAGAAAGAAGTATGTGGCATCTAGAAGGGAGGTAGAATGGTAGGGGATTTATGATGAAAAAAAAACTTAAGTATTCTTTAATGCCAAAGAGAAAAAGTCTAGAAGATAAAGACTCATTAAAATATACAATGAGTGGGGCGTGGTGGCACACACCTGTAATCCCAGTAGCTTGGGAGGTTGAGGCAGGAGAATCACCAGTTCAAAGCCAGCCTCAGCAATTTAACAAGACCCTGTCTCAAAAAAAAAATAAATAAAGTGGGCTAGGAATGTGACTCAGTGGTTAAGTACCTCAGGGTTAAATCCCGGTACCAAATAAAACAAAAAGATACATAGTGATTGGGTGGAGGGGATGCTCAGCAATAGAGTGCTTACCTAGTACTCATGAGGAGGCCCTGGGTTGAATCCCCAGCAGCACCACAAGCATACCCCCACCATACACACACACAGAAAGACACAGTGGTAATTGGTGGAAAATGTCCTTAATACAGTAGAAGAAGTTGGACTATAGAGCAAACATGGGATGAAACAACTATTAGATAAAAAGCTCACCTTTTCCTTAGAGAAAAAAGGAAGGAAGACATAGAATTCTATTTCATGTTAGAGTAACTAGGTTAATCTAATCTATAGTTGTGTTTATTTCTTAATCCAAATAACAGAAAAAAATGTTAATCTAAGCATTTTTCCTTTACATGTAGAAATCATCTTATATTTACTTAATTTTAGTAACTTCCATTTGAACCATGTGTGGTTTTTTTCTATTTGATTTGGGCCTCGTTAACAAAATTGATACCAGGTAAAATACTCATACTATAGTTAATGTGTTCTTTAAGAATTGTGACCATTTTAACACCCTTTATTTGTTTTGACAGTCCAAGGCAGCATATGTACTCTTCTACCAGAGACAAGACACTTTCAGTGGAACTGGCTTTTTTCCTCTTGACCGAGAAACTAAAGGTGCTTCAGCTGCCACAGGCATCCCATTAGAAAGTGATGAAGATAGCAATGATAATGACAATGATATAGAAAATGAAAACTGTATGCACACTAATTAATGAAAGTCCTAGAAGCCATAAAAGAGAGACTTCCTGCTGGTGGTATCTATGGAAACGAAGTTACCCACCACATTAAAACAAGTCTGAGATGGGGAGTTTCAGATAACCGAATGTAAGTCCTTTATCAGATTTTAACTTGTGCAGTACTTGAAGTGAAACACAATGAAAACTTTAACAGAAATTGTCTCATAATACATTTACAGTCTTGTATTTACAAGCTAAATATATATAGGAAATCACAAATAAATCCCTTTTAAGTTTGCTGCTGTTTTGATGAATTATGTTTTCTTTAATTTTTTGGATGTGAGTTGATGACAAATGTTAAATTTGTGGATGTTGGTCATTTATTTTGCTCTGATTATACTGCAAGGAAACTATGAACTTAGTTTTTGGATAATCTAGTTCATGTGCATTAGGCTGCCATATATACTACTATAATGTTTTAGCTGCAGTATCAATATGGCGTAAATACTGCAGTAGTGCTGGAAAACCAAATTTTCAAATCTATCCCTGGTAATCAATATAGGCCTATTAAAAAACCAAATCATGATACAAGAAACAATCTTGATAAGTCATTTCCTTTTTTAGTATCATTAAATATCCAGTCTATTATGTTCATCTTACTGCCACTATGGAAACAGGTTCTAGATTTCACACTACATTCTAAAATCATTTTTCAGTTACATGTAAGTATTTTTTACTGATATTGGAATCTTAGATATGCAAAGTTTTCTTTACATGCTGTAAGATGCTGTCTTTAATCTGGTGTTGTTCCAAAACTAAATTTTTGCTGCCTGTTTTTCTCTACCCCATTTTTTGGTAATTTGGCAAGTTTTAGCTCTCCCAATTATTGTAATATAAGGACATACTTAGTAGTATTCTGTATCCATAGTAATAACTGCATCAAGCTTAGATGAGAGTTTTTTTTTCATATGCTAGCCTTTAAATCATTAATTGACAATTGGCTATAAAGGTAGGTCTGTTAACTTTCTTTGTGTGTTCCTGATGGAATTCACCATAGCCTTACAGCTTTTCTCAGAAGGTAACTTGTTATAAGAGCAATGGCATTTGCATGTTCCAGAGTCAGAACCTATACAGTATATAAAGCATACAAACCTTGAATTTGATTTTAGTTCACCACATTCAAGGATCCAGGATGCCAAATATATGTGTGAACATTTGAAGCATTTTCATTTGCTGCTTTTTTCCCTTTGATCCAGTTGAAAGAATGTATTGTCGATTGGCATACAAAACTGCCTTTTAATAGAAAATCTAAATGCTGGGGCACATTTCACATATCGACTACCTGAGAAATTGCTTTGTGTCCCACTGTTAATAAAGCAAAAAGTATAATGTTCTTCACTTGAACTAATCAAATACAATAGATTATAAATTGTGTATTGTAAATAAAAGTTCACTCTGTGAGTGCACATTTTGGTAAATTATTTATTTATGTTAGCATTTTAAAGTAAAGGAAAAAAATTGCATTTGACCAGGATAAATGAGGTATGTTAATCATGGCTTTGCTTTATACCTTGATATTAAAGCTGGTTTTTCATCCTGGTATTTTAAAAGCTGCTTTGGGTTTTTTTTTTCTTTTTTCTTTCTTTCTTTTTTTTTTTTTTAATGCAAACTAACCTCCTGCATGACAGAGGTTAAAATTTTGTCTGCGCTTGGGTTCACTTGAGTTTACATTTGAAATGTGCATGTTTATTTATACAGATTTCAATAAAGCTATTCAAGGCCTTATTTAGTCTTTTATTTCTTACTCTAAATATTTTGATAAAATTTTTGTATGAGTAGATGACTGTATGCTAGACTTTTTAATTATATAGTTAATATTAGACAGGAAAGCATGTCAGAACAAAGTGAATCCTACTATTAAAACATGTTTTAAAGTAGCTTTTTTTAACTAAAAAATTCATTCATTAAAAAAAAAAATGTTTGTGTACTTGCCAATCACTGTCCTGGAGTCTGGAGATAGAGAGTAAACAAATAATCTCTGCCCTCACAGAGCTTACATTCTTTCTGCCCTCCACTAAATAATAGATTGTATTATTTTTTTTTTAAGTTTAGAAAAGGTCCAAGTGAACTTTTTCAAGACCCAGATTTAGTCTTTACCCTAATTCTCCATAGAGACCACTTCCTTTTTTTATGCCTGTCATTAATAATAATTAATAACACCATTGAATATGTCAAACTCAAATGTCATTTTTAGCTGCAAAAAATAACTTTAAAATTGTGCAAAAGGATAATAATATAACATTAATTAGATATCCATAGGTAATACAGGGTAGTACAAATATATCTAGGTTAGAATTCTTCTAGCCTTGCCAGTTAGTAATTATTTACTATGGACCAGGCATTTTAGTAAAGTGCTTACATGCATTATCTCAATACTACAACAGATATGTGGTAGGGACAGTCATCATCCTCACGTTTCATATGGAGAAACCAAGATATGAAGCATTTAAGTAATATCCCCAAGTTCACACAATTACTATGTGGTATGGTATTCTAGAGATATATACTACCTCTCACTGTGTTAAAATGTCTGCCTCAGGATTGTTGAGTTAATTTGAGATCATGTATTTTATGGAAAGAGATTTGTAAACTGTGTGATATCCTCATTAAAAGTTTCTTTAGTCTGAATGGAAAATCATCTTGAAGTCTAATGGCTTTACTTCCAAAAGTATATTCAGTCTCCATCTCTAAGTATTAAATAAGAAGAATACTGGCTAGAATACTGACTAACCTTTGCCTTTTAAAATTAACTTCACAAATTTATGTACATTTGTTACTATTTTAATTAAATGTTAAATATAAGATGGCTTTTCCTCCTTCATCTAAAAACATGCCCTTCTTTGAACTTCCCCAGATGCAACCATAGTTTCCAGACTATTTTTCTGATATTTTTCTCATAATTTAGCTTGAATTGATCTCCATGAAAAAGCTTCAGCCTCTGATTCTTTAAATATCTTGCTTTCTCCTGTAATCTGTGTACTTTGAGTAGTAATGTATTTATCTTTGCTTTTGTAACAACTGGATATAAAAAATACAAAGCATTGATTTGGGGACAAAGAAAATTAGCAAGTACCAAATTAGATATAGTGTAAAGGCAGTGCATTGTTGTGTATTGTTCATTATCAGTTTTACAGTGAGAAATATGCCATTTTATAAGTGTAGGCTTAGGGCATCACAAGTCATTATGTGTTTTAGGTGCTTAATTCATACTTTATATTAAGGAAAAGAATTTCCAGACACCTCTTGATAACAAAAATTTTCACTTTAAACTGAGTTAAGGAAAAAACCTGTTTACTGTGTTCGTATTTTTATAAGCTACATAGAATAACTTCAAAATAACAGAATTTGGAATATATAATATAGAGAGTAAGGCGTGGCAAATAGCTTCCTGGCTACTCATTATGCTACAGCAGGAGGATCCCAAGTTTGGGTGTAGCCTCAGCAACTTAGTGAGACCCTGTCTCAAAATAAGAAGGGCTGGGGATGTGATCAAGGTCGAGTGCCCCTGTGTTCAATACTGAGTACCACAAAAATTTAAAAAAATATATACATACATATGTACAACAGTTAAAGTTCTAATACTCACCAAGCCTTGTTTTCACTAATGGTGGGGTAAAGAATTTTTAAATGGATGGTGTAAAACAGTTCAAAAATTATTTTTGGCATATATATATATATATATATATATATATATATATATATATATATATATATATACACACTGGGAAACAAACTTACCCAACATCATACCTTGATCTAATTATTCCCTGGCTCTGTCTCTGGGAGCCTAGGACTTGCCAAAGTAGTGAAAGGAAAAGACTCTAGGTTTTCAAGGGGACTCTAGAAAGTAAATAAAATCATTTAAGGAAAGTCAAGAATTGATATATAATACTTTGTTCTAAAATCTCAAAAGACAAATGGGTTGGTGGTCTCTTTTTTTTTTTCCTTTCTAGAAATGGGAAGCAAATCTAATTCTACAGAGTTGCTAAAAATACAGCTATTTCTTGTTCTCTTAAATTAATATGCTGTAATAATAAGACTATATATACACTTTGTGCACAAAATTTAGTATTTCAAAAGTTTAAATTTTTTTAGCTGGGCAAGGTGACATACTCCTGCAACCCCAGCAGCTCGGGAGACTGAGGCAGGATTGAAATTCAAAGCCAGCCTCAGCAACTTACTGAGATCCTGTCTCAAAATAAAGAGGCCTGGGGGTATGGCTCAGTGATTAAGCTTCCCTAGGTTCAATCCCTGATATTTAACCTATATTCTACAGTAAAAAGTCATGCTTAAGGGCTGGGGTTGTGGCTTAGTGGTAGAGCGGTCGCCTAGCACGTGCCAGGCTCTGGGTTCGCTCCTCAGCACTACATAAAAATAAAGATATTGTGTCCATCTACAACTAAAAATAAAGAATATTTTTAAAATATTTTTTTAAATCATGCTTAACTTTGGCATTTACTATGAGTTTTTCCCCCTCAAATCAGAAACTTTTAGGTAAGTCTGTATAATTTGGGGTTGAGGGGGGGGTAGTTTCAGCCAGGCACTGAGGCACACACCTATAATCTCAGCAACTCAAGAGGTTGAAGCAAGAGGATCACAAGGTCAAAGCCAACCTTGGCAACTTGTCAAGACCCTGACCCAATATAAATTTTAGAAAGGGCAGGGAATGTAACACAGTGGTAACTCCTGGGTTCAATCCACAGTAACAACAAAAAAAAAATGCATTTCTGTGACTTTGTTACTAGTTGGAGTTAAATCCACATACACAGAAGTAAAACGATAAGGAAACAACAGTCCTTTCCCATAATGTAGAAACAATCCAATAGTCTTCCCATTAAAAAAAAAAAAATTCACTTTTTAGTTGTAGATGGACACCTATCTTTATTTATTTATTTTTATGTGGTGCTGAGGATTGAACCGAGAGGCAAGCGCTCTACCGCTGAGCCATAACCCCAGTCCCTTCCCATTTTTCCAGTAATGACAAATTCTTAACATTTTCCAAACTGTTGTTTTAAGCCTCAAATATCATCTCATTTTTAATTCTTAGTTAAGATCTTTCAGAATTCCTAAACTTTGTAACATTTCAAATAGAAGTCTTATTAAAATATTTTGTTTTATAACTTTTTTTAAAAAAAGACTATAAAGAAATTCTAGGTTAACAGACATTGTAACTCCTGTTCTGCCTCTGCTCATTTCTCTTAGGTAATGCTGAATTTTAACTAATTTAGACTCATTAAAGTGTTCTGCTTACATCTGTCCTTAAGTGTGTGCCTTCTGTCTTCCAACATTGTATTATCCCTGTACGTAGTGAGGACATTTAATTTTCTTTAAAGTGAGAACCATTTTTTCATTAGATCAAAGGGATAATTTTTCATCCAAATTAATCTTATCATGACCATCTAACTATTTTCCTCAAGAAGCCCCAAGCCCAAGCCTCCAGATTTGAATCCCTGAACTACCTAATAGAATCTCTAAAGATTACCTTTTTTCTAATTGCATTTTAGTGGATTATCAGGGACCTCAAAAATTACTTAAGAGAAAGCAAATGCGAAGTATTCTAGAATTGCTGTCACCTGAGGAAAAAAAATTGTAAAGATGGGGAAATTATTTTATATATATATATGTATACACACACACATACACACACACACATTTTTTTTTCTTAATTCATGTAGGATTCCCTTAAATATTGAATGACTCGGGAGGACATGATGGTTCACACCTGTAATCTCAGAAACTCAGGAGGCTAAAGCAACACAGTCACAAGTTTGAGGCCAGCCTTAGTAATTTAGCCAGACCCTGTGCTAGGGGTGTGGCTCAGAATCAGGGGACCTCTGGGTGCAATTCCCAATGCCCCTTCCCCAATTTTTTTAAATTTATTTTTTTTTTAGTTGTAGTTGGACACAATACCTTTATTTGCTTATTTATTTTTATGTGGTGCTGAGGATCGAACCCAGGATCTCGGACATGTGAGGTGAGCACTCTACCATTGAGCCACAACCCCAGCCCAATTTTTTTTTTTAATTGAGTAATTCTAGTAAAGCTATTCGATTTGTAAAATTTAAGTTCCTTTTGGCCATGTATCTATTGCATGGCTTTTAATACTGTAGATTCCAACAGTATTATTAATATGGGTTATTTGTATATTATCTACAGTGAGATAGGTAAGAATATTCTATATATAGCATCATTTTTCACCACAGCTCCAAATAAGTCATTGTCTGAATTTCAGTTTTTGCAGTCATAAAATGATACCAGTCTCCTGTGGGGATTGAATTCATGAATTTGGAGGTGTAGACTATTATAAATTAATCTACAGTGCATCACTCATTAAAGGCTGACATTTTTTAAACCTATGTAGCATAACTTTGCAACTTACACATGTAAAACTTTTTCTCTGCCTTCAGGAGACAGTCGCTAAAGTCATTTGAGTTAATAATCCGAAGGCTGGAGATTATGGTTTTTATTGTGTTTTGGATATTAGTCTTTTCATTCTGACATAACAAAATATCATAGATTGTGGGGAGGACACTGAGACAAGGATCCCAAGTTTAAGGCCAGCTAGGGAAACTAAGTGAGACCTGCCTCACTCGTCAAAAGAGCTGGGGGTGTTTCATTTCCCAGTAACACAATTTTTTTTTTTTTTAAATCGGGTGACTTAAGTAACGTTTTCTAAAATTTTAGATACTGGGATTCCAAGATCAGGGTGCCAGAATAGTTAGTTTCTGGTGAAGGGGCTTATAGGAATTGAGTCCTCACATGGCCAGAGATAAGAATTGATTATTTAAGAACAACTTTTCAAAACTAGATCTATTTCTTTTGGCAGGGTTTGATTTACAGTTGGGCCTATGACCTATTCATTGAAGGTCAATGATTCCAGAAGAGAGGTCTACTAACATGCTTAGAAAAAAATTTTTTTTTGATTTTTATTGTTGGTTGTTCAAAACATTACATAGTTCTTAATATATCATATTTCACACTTTGATTCAAGTGGGTTATGAACTCCCATTTTGACCCCATATACAGATTGCAGAATCACATCCGTTACACATCCATTGATTTACATATTGCCATACTAGTGTCTGTTGTATTCTGCTGCCTTTCCTATCCTCTACTATACCCCCTTCCCTCCCCTCCCCTCCCCTCTTCTCTCTCTACCATATGATTATCTCGATAGATGCGTAAAAAGCATTCGACAAAGTACAGCATCCCTTTATGTTCAAAACTCTAGAAAAACTAGGGATAACAGGAACATACCTCAATATTGTAAAAGCAATCTATGCTAAGCCTCAGGCTAGCATCATTCTGAATGGAGAAAAATTGAAGGCATTCCCTCTAAAATCTGGAACAAGACAGGGATGCCCTCTCTCACCACTTCTGTTCAACATAGTTCTCGAAACACTGGCCAGAGCAATTAGACAGACGAAAGAAATTAAAGGCATAAAAATAGGAAAAGAAGAACTTAAATTATCACTATTTGCAGATGACATGACTCTATACCTAGCAGACCCAAAAGGGTCTACAAAGAAACTATTAGAGCTAATAAATGAATTCAGCAAAGTGGCAGGATATAAAATCAACACGCATAAATCAAAGGCATTCCTGTATATCAGCGACAAATCCTCTGAAATGGAAATGAGGACAACCACTCCATTCACAATATCCTCAAAAAAAATAAAATACTTGGGAATCAACCTAACAAAAGAGGTGAAAGACTTATACAATGAAAACTATAGAACCCTAAAGAGAGAAATAGAAGAAGATCTTAGAAGATGGAAAAATATACCCTGTTCATGGATAGGCAGAACTAACATCATCAAAATGGCGATATTACCAAAAGTTCTCTATAGGTTTAATGCAATGCCAATCAAAATCCCAACAGCATTTCTTGTAGAAATAGAGAAAGCAATCATGAAATTCATATGGAAAAATAAAAGACGCAGAATAGCAAAAACAATGCTAAGCAGGAAGTGTGAATCAGGCAGTATAGTGATACCAGACTTCAAACTATACTACAGAGCAATAGTAACAAAAACAGCATGGTACTGGTACCAAAACAGGCGGGTGGACCAATGGTACAGAATTGAGGACACAGAAACCAATCCACAAAACTACAACTATCTTATATTTGATAAAGGGGCTAAAAGCATGCAATGGAGGAAGGATAGCATCTTCAACAAATGGTGCTGGGAAAACTGGAAATCCATATGCAACAAAATGAAACTGAATCCCTTTCTCTCGCCATGCACAAAAGTTATCAAAATGGATCAAGGAGCTTGATATCAAATCAGAGACACGGCGTCTGATAGAAGAAAAAGTTGGCTATGATCTACATACTGTGGGGTCGGGCTCCAAATTCCTCAATAGGACACCCATAGCACAAGAGTTAATAACTAGAATCAACAAATGGGACTTACTCAAACTAAAAAGTTTTTTCTCAGCAAAAGAAACAATAAGAGAGGTAAATAGGGAGCCTACATCCTGGGAACAAATCTTTACTCCTCACGCTTCAGATAGAGCCCTAATATCCAGAGTATACAAAGAACTCAAAAATTTAGACAATAAGATAACAAATAACCCAATCAACAAATGGGCCAAGGACCTGAACAGACACTTCTCAGAGGAGGACATAAAATCAATCAACAAGTACATGAAAAAATGCTCACCATCTCTAGCAGTCAGAGAAATGCAAATCAAAACCACCCTAAGATACCACCTCACTCCAGTAAGATTGGCAGCCATTATGAAGTCAAACAACAAGTGCTGGCGAGGATGTGGGGAAAAGGGTACACTTGTACATTGCTGGTGGGACTGCAAATTGGTGCAGCCAATTTGGAAAGCAGTATGGAGATTTCTTGGAAAGCTGGGAATGGAACCACCATTTGACCCAGCTATTGCCCTTCTCGGTCTATTCCCTAAAGACCTGTTAGAGTCTGTAAACAAGCCAAAAATAACACCTGGCATTTTGCCAGGGGAATGTTAGAGTTCATAAACAAGTCTGGATGGTGCCTGGCAAAATGCCAGAGGGAGTGGTTTGAGAAGTAACAAAAGCGAGCCATTAAGTGTGGAGATTCCTTATTGGTTGACTGATGTATCTAGTTTATGCTAGTTAGATAAGCTGTGTGGAATGTATAAATACTGCTCCTGTCCTGCAATAAATGGCTCCCACTCCTGCTGTATCAACGTGCACAAGTTGTTCGTCACCCCCCGGTTATTTTGCTGCAGCTGGACTGCGGCAAAGACCTAAAAAGAGCAGCTACAGAGACACTGCTACATCGATGTTCATAGCAGCACAGTTCACAATAGCAAGACTGTGGAACCAACCTAGATTCCCTTCAATAGATGAATGGATAAAAAAAAAATGTGGCATTTATACACAATGGAGTATTACTCTGCATTAAAAAATGACAAAATCATAGAATTTGCAGGGAAATGGATGGCATTAGAGCAGATTATGCTTAGTGAAGCTAGCCAATCCCTAAAAAACAAATGCCAAATGTCTTCTTTGATATAAGGAGAGTAACTAAGAACAGAGTAGGGACGAAGAGCAGGAGAAGAAGATTAACATTAAACAGGGATGAGAGGTGGGAGGGAAAGGGAGAGAGAAGGGAAATTGCATGGAAATGGAAGGAGACCCTCAGGGTTATACAAAATTACATACAAGAGGAAGTGAGGGGAAAGGGAAAAATAATACAAGGGGGAGAAATGAATGACAGTAGAGGGGGTAGAGAGAGAAGAGGGGAGGGGAGGGGAGGGGGGATAGTAGAGGATAGGAAAGGCAGCAGAATACAACAGACACTAGTATGGCAATATGTAAATCAATGGATGTGTAACTGATGTGATTCTGCAATCTGTATACGGGGTAAATATGGGAGTTCATAACCCACTTGAATCAAAGTGTGAAATATGATATATCAAGAACTATGTAATGTTTTGAACCAACAATAAAAATTTTAAAAAAAATTTACATTAAAAAAAAAGAGTTTGTTTCAGACACACACACTTCTTACGTTGCCTTGGTTGGAAAATAGGCCAAATAAAGACATCTTTGAATAACGCAGGGATAAATGTACTATTGTAAATCAGATCTTTATTATATTTCCAAATATTTAATTTTTGGTTGTAGCTCTCTGCTTTGCTGAGCGTTATGGTTCAGACATAAGGTGTCCCCCAAAAGTTCATGTGTAAGACAATGCAAGAATTTTCAGAGGCAAAATGATTACTTTATGAGAGCTGAAACACAATCAGTGGATTAATCCACTAATATGGATTAACTGGGCAATAACTGAAGGCAGGTAAGGTGTGGCAGGAGGGAGCAGGTCACTGGGCATATGCTTTGGGGATTTATATTTTGTCCTTGGTGAGTGGAGTTCTCTCTCTGCTTCCTGTTCCCTGTCCAGAGCTGCGTCCCTCTGCCATCCCCTTCCTTCATGATATTCTGCTTCACCTTGGGCCCAGAACCATGGAGTCAGCAGACCAGGAACTGAACCCCTGAAACCATGAACCAAAATAAACTTTTCCTCCTCAATACTATTCTCATCAAGTCTTTTGGTCACAGTGATGAAAAAGCTAAAACAGTGAGCATATTTTTAAATGAAGTTTCCTCTCACCATTACCCCTCCTTCTGAGGCTGAAACCCAAGGCCTCCCCCATGCTAGGTAAGTGCTCTTCCATGTAGATACACCACCAGTCCTTTGCTGAGCATGTTTTTAAATATATTTTTTCCTTATTTTTTTAAAGTAATATTAAGTCCCCAGGTCATTTCTTCGAATAATGTTGTCCAGCCTAAATATGGGCTTTAATTGGCACAAAAAACCTGGTCATCTTCTTCACTGGAACGCAGCTCCAGCGCCGCCGCGCTCCTCCGCCCTGCGCTTCTCAGCTGTGGGCGGCTGCGCGCCCGTCATCGCCTCCACTGGGATGCCGTCACTACACAGGTCTGAGTCACCGCGGGGAAGGCCGAGGGAAGTGTGGAAAGCAGGGCAGACCTAGGGGCGGGGCCGGGCCGCCCTAGGCCCAGCCTCTCTAGGCCCTGCCCTAGGTGAAGCTTATTAAGTAAGAGCTAAGGTTTTCTACACTTTGCGGTAGTGTTTGTGTCTTCGGAGAAACAAAGACTCCTGCAGGCCAGGAGTCTTTGCTCCCCAATCCTTAACCATTTCCCTGGGCAACATTCTGCTAAATTCCTGCAACAAGACGTTCACCATACAAGTGGGTGTTAGAGGCCTCTGTCCACCGTTCTGGGGATATGACCCTTTAGGTAAGCAAGACTAAAGGGTCTTATCCCCCAACACACACACACACACACACACACACACAGGCGTTTACTATCTAGAGAAAGAGACACAACTTAAAAACCACCAAGTCTTACTACCACTTTGAAAATCCTGTTGTCAATCTCTGAAGAAGTTCAAGGCCTCTAGGAATGAGTATTCCTCAGATCCACTGGCTATGTACGCAGAGAAACTATCACTGTGTAAGAGGACGTGTGCAATACTTGTAGCAGTAGAAATGAGGGTGAATCTCAAAAGTAGGGGTGAGGGGGAGAATGCAGATTGCAGAATGACTTTGTAGTAACATAAATTGAGGCAAAACAATATGGTAAGTGTAAGAATATTTATACACATGTAATAGAACCGCATTGACAAACATGGAAAGATACACACGAAATTCAAGTAAAATTTCGGGGTAGGAAGAGAGCAGAATGGTAGGCCTACTTCAGAGTGGGCTTCAATTGGCAGCGTTTTATTACTTAAATTGGGTGATAAATAGATATATGTGTGCACAGTGTGGGACTTTTTAAAAATATATTTCTTTGCATACCTAAATTATTTGATTTTTTAAAACAGTGTGATTAGTGCCATATTAGAAGAAGGACAATGCTAAAGTAGCATTTGACAACATCTAAACTAGCCACCTGGAAATATTCCAGGAGGCATTTACCTTTGTCCTGAGGGTTGTTACCCAGGAGGAATGAAGAAGTGCATTTCCAGCAGAAGGAATAGCCTTTGCAAGAGCTCAGAGAGAACGCAGCTTACAAAGGAGCTGAAAGAAATACAGTGCAACTGGAAGAGTTCTATGAAGGGAGTGTCAGGAGGTTAAGTAGACAGTATAGACTTTTCCCTAGGGACAGTAGAAAGCTGTTGATGACTTTTAAGGTGGAGAATGACTTTCAAGAAAGCAATGATCATGAACTCTCTCAGTCTCAAATTCAAATTATTTTTCTCAAGTGAAGCCCCTATGCCAGAATGTCAGGGAGAGGTCTAGTTACTCTCTGCCCTACTTTTAGTTTTAGGTAAAGTTATTGGGGAAGGTCTTAAACAAGGCAAAGATAGAGATGAGACCTGAATGAAGTGTTGAAAATCCCGGCAGTGGAGGAATACTGATGTCTGAGCATTCTAGCAAAGCCATTGCTAACCAGTCTACCAACCACTGCTGATCTGCTCAGCAGTGACCCTCTCTGGCCCAACCCTGGCTTGAACCCACAGGGTCATTGGGTGGATATACTCTATCAGAGGACAGCTCTTTCAACTTGATCAACACCCTCTATACCTTAGAGAATCCGGAGTGCCTGTCTTAGGGCTGTATGTGAGCCATTCCTTCTACCTAGAACACCTTTCTCCACTCAGATATTTCATGGCTCCCTCCCTCTCAGCTACATCGTTGCCTTGTTTAAGGAGACCGACCCCCCCCCAATAACTTCACCTAAAACCAAAACATCCTCCATCCCACATCCTACTTCATCTGCTTTATTTTCTTCATTGCACTACTTTCTGATATGATGGTATACATCTGTTTCCCTTATGTAAGAATGTAAACTCAATGAAGACAAGTAGTTTGTCCTAAGGGCAAATCTTCTCCATAAAAGGTAATACATTAATGAATAGTTCCAAACTCTTGGACTTATCCCAACCAAGTTTGTTTCTTTTTTTTAAAACATCAGAAATTTATTAGGTGCCCAAAACATTACATTCATCTTGACATATCATATATCATACATTTGTTTCAAATGGGGTATGAATTCTTATGATTCCCACATGTACAGATTGCAGGATCACATGGATTATACAGCCACGTTTATACATACTGCCATACTAGTGTCTGTTGTATTCTGCTGCCCTTCCTATCCTCTTCCTATCAAGTTTGTTTCTTGCTGGCACTCACACAAGCTCACTCCAATGCTCCATTGCAGCAGGAGCTTCCACCATTACTGCAGCAGTGGGAAGACAATATAGCAAATCTTACACTGATTATTAAAGCTCCTGCTCAGAAGAAATGGATGTAAACTCCATCCACATTTCGTTGGCCAAAACAAGTCAGATGGCCTCATATGGCCAACAGATGCAGAAAAGAACACTGAGCAAAATGCAGCACCTATTCAACCCTCAGCAAAGCAGAAACAGAAGAAGACTTCCTCGGTATGATAAAGGACATCTACAAAAAACTTAGAACATGAAAGACTGAATGTTTTCCTTCTAGAATCACAAGTAAGGCAAGGACATTTGCCTTTAACACCTCTATTCAACACTGTACAGGAGGTCCTAGTCAGTGCAATAATGCAAAAAATAAAAAATAAAAATAAAAAGCATACAAATAGGCTCTGTTTGCTGGGCATTGTGGTGCATGCCTGTAATCCCAGGAACTTGGGAGACTGAGGCAGGAGGATGGCAAGTTTGAGACTAGCCTTGGCAATTTAGTGAGACCCCAAGCAACGTAGAGAGACCCTGTTTCAAAATAAAAGGGCCAGGGATGTGGCTTAATTAAAAAGCACCCAAAGGTCCAAATTTAAGAATAAGGGAAAGGGACTTAAAAATTATTAGTCAATCCAGGTGTGGTGGTGCATTCCTGTAATCCCAGTAATTTAGGGACTGAGGCAGGAAGTTGTTGAGTTCTAGGCAGCCTTCCCAATGTAGTGAGACTCTGTCTCAAAATGAAAAATAAAAAGCCTCTGTAAAGCTCAGGGGAAGAGCACCTTTGGATCAATCTTCTGCACATAAAAAACATGTTGTTATTCCAAATTTGCATTTAGTCAGGCTCCACACATTACTATGATCATATGAATATCTTTCTCTGACATCTAATCAGAAAGCAAGGTAGATGTATAAACAGAGAAAGAAAAACTAGAAATAATAAGAATTTATATACATTTTTGGGACAAGAGGAAGGCCATGGAGGCAAACATATGAGGTTTAATAAGAAGCTTATTCCTATATCTTAGCCAGATTGAAGGCCAGGAAATTGCCCAGCTCTGATCAAACAGGTTACCATCAAACCAGAGTGTGGGTTTTGTGGTGGTGTCAGGTTAGGCATACATGCAGATCTCCTCTATGCTCCACAGTGAGTGTTTTAGATCCACGGTGTTTAACGCAGGCAGCACTCTTCGTCTGGAATGGGCACTGCAAAACCAGTCCCAGCAGTGCAGGTTTCAAGAACACCACAGGCCTGAGAGGGGAGTTGGCAAATTAAGCAGTCTGGATATGATGTCCCATATTCAGCCCACGTATGAGCAAGTCCCAGCCTGTCCTGGAGACTCTAAACCCCTACACTACACCATAGGAAAGCCTGGCCAGCAGTTGAGTGATGTACCCAAGGGCGTCTGGGGTGATATCATACCCAAAAGACTAGGCATCCCATTGCTGCCACTCACTGTTGGAAGGGTACTGAGTTTAAGCCCACAGCCTGGGCTGAGCTTCCCGGGTGGGTTACCCTAAATGAATGTGTTATGCTACCACTGCCCACCAGGGCTCTACATGAGGACTGAGAGGTGGCTCTAGAACTGCTGGGGATCTGGAGAGTTACACTTATTCCCTGCACCTGCTGTGTATCCCAGCTGGTGGAGACTGGAGTTGAGGCAATGCTGCCACTCTGATGGTGGTTCCCAGAACCAGGAAGCAGCCCATATTATGTTCCAAAATTTTTCTAGGAGGCAGGAGGGGACAGTGATAGGGCAGCCTAGGAAGAAGGGGTGGTATCTACAGATTCCTCTGGTGCTGCAGGCTAGGAGGATGATGCCGGAGACACTGTGTGCCAGGTGGGAGGCAGTGCATGGTTCCTAACTGGGATCGCTATAAGCAGGGCAGGTTCTCCATGGAACCCAGGAGGGCTCCCAGATGAGGGCTGAGGTGTGGTTAGTGGGACAAAGGATTGGTTCAAATGGGAGTTGGGGTTGGAGACCTGAGGTGTTGGGGAGCCAGTGGGCTGCCTGTGCTGCCTAGGGCCATGGACCTTGAGGCATGGGCAGGAGCTGTCATTGGAGGCAGGTGCAGTTGGAAATATTACTGTCATAGAAGAGGGAGTAGTGTCCATGGCCATGTCCTCAGACAGCACAGTGGAGGGTGAGTCACGTGAGCAGAGGACTTGGCTGTGTGGGTGGGAGAGACTCTTGTAGCAGTTAAGTTCTGGCCAAGGCTATTGGGGGTGCAGGTGGAAGGGACTTGGAAAGGAATGAAGAGGAGGAGGAGCAGGAAGAGGAGCAAGATGAGAAGCTAGTGGTGAGAAGCAAGTGGAGAAGTAAAAGGAGGAGGAGGAAATGGAGGAGGACCAGGAGGAGGAGGAAGTGGGTCATTAGGAGGTGGAACAGATGGATGAGGAATAAGAGTGAAGGCACATGGGGGTTGGGGATTTCATTCTGCAGGGCTGTAGGGTTGGAGGAGAAAGAGAACAGGATATGAGGTGTGGGAAAGTGAAAAATGGGAGGTGCTACAGCTCTTCTCAGGTGAGGAGGGGCATGAAACAAAGTAGGAGTAACTCCTATATTGGGACTGGGCCTCAAGGGAGAATCAGAGTTAGTGGGATGAAACAGAGTTTATGAGACTTACATGGCTTGAAAGAGTTTGAGTCAGCTTCCTAGTCACACAGGAAGGGACAACTGAACTCATTGTCCAGTTACCACTATAAATTCTAGAGTGCCTACAAGAGTTTGATTTGAGCAAAGAAATGGCTAAACTCCTTGCAGGAAGTGAAAAAGATAGATAACACTTATTGAGAGCTTAAGCCATTTATAATTTTGACCATGTAAATTTTGAATTTAAATCCCCTTCTCAGTAATCCCGTAAGATAGGTACTGTATCATTTCCATCCTATAGAGGAGACTAACAAGCCCCAGAAACATTGATTTCCACATCTAATGTGACATGGTCTCCTGAATTTGCTCTTTTGACTCTTCTGCGGCTCAGAATATTAAGGGTAACAAGTACCTAATATGATTAAGCTAATACCATCATAAAGCAGCTTATATAGCCTCTGCCTATTAACTATTTTAAGTAATATTAAATAAAAGAATGTTCTAATATAATCAGAAAAGTCATATGCTCTTCTGACATTCCTAATAATGGAAATTGAATTATGACCAAATTACTAATAATACTTTAAAGTATCCAGAGGAAGAAGTCAAGGACCGAGGTGTGATTTGCTTTTTTTCCTGGACAGTCAAGGTAGTCTGACAAAACTGAGCTATTCCAAACCACAAGTCAAGATGTTTGACAAGCTCTTCCTGGCTCCTCTAAAATGCAATTGGCCGCCGATTTTCACAGGACATCCATCACACACATAAATAGAAGGACATGGATTATCACAAAGAGGACAGCCCTGAACTCAAATATTTCCTATGCATGTCTAAGATAACCCCACCACCACCCCATAGTCGTGATTCCTCTGAAATCCTTTGCACTGTGGACTCTTAGTTTCTCTCTAAAGCAAATAGCAAGGGACCCAATCTGCTGTAGGAGTCAGAAAGCTGTTTCCAAGAGGTGACATTGAAAGTTTCTGAACTGTGGGAAAAGGATCAGCAAGAAGGTGGCAGGAGTTATTTCTGGAAGAAGGTGCAGTAAACTCAAAGAACTGAAGGTCAAAGTGTGCTGCAGAGCTCTCCCAAAACAGTAGTTTAGTGTAACTGCAAGTTAGTGTTTGAGAAAGGGCAAGAAGAGATGAGGCAGAGATGGGCCGTGGAGGAATTTATCCCTAGGGCAACAGGAAGCTATGGAAGCATTTCAGTAAATGTTAAGTGTATCTACTATTTTCTAGGCTTGGTTTAAACATTCATGAAATAATGTTTGTAAAGTACATTTGCAGCCTTTAAAAATGAGTACTAAGGAAATACCAAGGTGTTTATATCTCTTCTCCCTGCTACAAATGCAAGGCACCCTCCATACTGTCTTTAGAAAAGAAACTCAAGGATCATGTTTCAGTTGTGAAGGGCTCCCAGACATTGCCTCATGGCTAATCCCACGAAACCGAAACCACAGGTCAAAGGCTACACGCTTGGAATGTCCAGTGTCTACATGTTTATAAGCAGCTTTAGTGGAATCATACTTTCGGATATGCTTTGGCTCATGAGTCCCTGCAAAGTGACAAAGCCATAACCTGCACCATTCCCGGTCTACCCAGGCAGCAATTAACAAGGGTGCACAAAACAGTTTCAGCTATTGACTTCCCAGGTGCACAACAGTGAACAAAGTTCATTATCCATGGAGCTACTGGAATCAGGTAAAACTATAGCAGGTACTAAGTGCTTGAGTATAATGTGGAAAAATTCACTGTTGGGGAGAAACAGAATAAAACCCAATCCCTGGACCCAATAGGTCATGCTGCAACATCCCTAGGTAATCACTATTTTGCTAAAAATACATACAATTGGCATAAATGAATTTTCATCTCTTCATATTTTTTTAGCCTAAGGAAAAGATGGATGATTAAGATGCCCTCTTTCTAGAACATATCATTATTATGCCATTTCATCCATTGTTATGCCATTTCATCAATAAAGTCCAGATTTTATTGAGTTTGTACTTTGTTCTGAGCATTATGATGAACACCTTAAAAGTGAAATTACTTAGGCCTAGTCCCTGCATTTGAATTGCTTATGGTGGAGGGAGAGGTAGACAGATTTAAACAAACAAACAAACAAAAAACAATATAGAGCCAGGGGTAACAGATCCATTAGAATATACAAAGAATTATTTGAAACTATGAGATATATGTTATCCTCAGAACCAGGGTCAGAATAAAAAATAAACAGGAATTCCCAGCTGCAAATTCTTACTAAACAATCCCTTTTACCCAGGACAACAGTCAATCTTTAATAAGAAAAACAGGAAGCATCTTATTCAAAATCCTGGTTAAAGGATGCAGCCTGAATATTCATTAGGATGGGGGTGGAGAGGAGCAGGAGTGAGAAAATAGCAGGAAGCTAGGAACACCCATCGCATGAGAATTTCTCCAGCCCTTGAGATGTGTTTCCTAGACAGCTTCCACAGAAGAGGGATATTGAAACTTTCCTATTGTGAGACTGAATATGACACTGATAACCAGTTTAGAAAATAAACTCTTCTTTAGTTCCTAATAATTGTCAGTTCACAAGCTCTATATTCATTTTAACATTAATGCATGTGAGAATAAAAGCATGGTTGTTTTCTGTACTGTCACCTACAGTCAGATTAGAGGAATACAGAGGCTGTATGAAACCATAATTATGATGTAGTGCAGCTGGAGAAGCTAACAAAGAAAAGCAACCTCTCTTGTTCTTCTTGTAACTGTTATGAAGCCGTGGTCTGTCCTGCTACTATCATTGAGCTGGGCTGAATGGTTGATGGCCAGGTGAGCTAGGGTCAGACTGCCAGAGAGGGGATCATGTATATTCAGTAGTGCTACAAACACAGGGCCATGAACTAGCCCCAGAGGAATGAGATCTTTTTCTCTTTATTTCTCTGAAAGAGGAAGGAAGAAATGCATACTGGCAATATAATATAATTAGCCATCAGATGTCTTGCTGAATTAAGACATTCTCACTGAGGACGGCTCTTCAAAGGGCTAGTTGGGAAAATTTAAAGGTGACCTTAAAAAAAAAAGGTTGTATTATAAGAACTGAAACATACTTGCTGGCAATATTAAGATAGAAGTTAAATGCATTTGGCTGCGCTGCATAGAGGAAATCAATGTTCTCAATTAGCTAAATTTGAGGTCACTGGGTGATTGTTTTCCCAGACCCTGAGGATTTATGAGGTCCAACAACCCAATTCTTTCAGAATGAGTCACCCTCCTCTCACCTTCCTTCCCCACCACCTCCCCACTCCACCTCCATGGCATCCAAGGCTCAGATAAGTACACAACCCTTTGTGTTCTGGATCTGTCTCTCACCTCTTCCTAGAGGAATGGAATGGTGTGGGCGTGACAGCCCCTTGTGATTCCTTCCCAGTTCCACTGACATTAGTCCCTCCTTCAGAGTCACGCCCTGAAGGTGTGCAGAGAAGACCCAGCTCCAGGAAGGGGGGAAGGGTACAGCACCACAACCATAATGTCACCTCCTCCTCCTCCTCCCCAAACACACAAGTGAGCCTTGAGGGAAATCAGGAGCCAAAGAAAGTCATTCTGTTGGGAGAGAGGCATGGTGTGGTGTTGAGTGAGGTGCAGAAAGTGGGAAGAGGGAGTAGTGGACTTGATTGGTTGAATACAGCCCTCGAGATTTACTGTTTGCACCTCTTTTAGGTGCCCCAGGTCTCCCCGCCACCCTTATTATTCTATCCAATCCCCCTATACAAGCTTTCTAAAGAAGGGGACTTAACTTTCGTTATAGATGTTTATAGTCATGGATTCTTTCCCTAGAAAATAAACACACATTTTTTGAAAAAAGAAAAAAAAAAAAAAAACAGTTTTCCAAGGTCCTCTTCTTCAAATGAGAACTCCCCCTCTTCTGACCAAGGTACCATCCAGCCCCTTCTCCATGTGAATTCAGGGGTCAACACTGTTGTGATGCCCCAGAATTCTGACCTGTCCTTGTTCCACACTAAAACCCAACCCCCCGGGGCTGCTTTGGAAAGCCCTTCCACATCCCCTATTCCGTTGGCAGCCTCTGACACGTGGTTTGGTTGGTCATTCCCCTCTGAGAGGAGACCTGATTCACCTCCCTACGCCCTGAGTGGGAACCCAGCTGCAACTCTTAATGGCAACTCTTGATTCCAGAGCCCTGATCCATTCTCTGTACCTGAAGCTGATTTTTAAATTCTCCTAAATTTAATCCCGCAGGGCTGGGCACTTAAAATGTGATTATGGTCTAGATTTTTGTACAAGAATTTGAGAACCCAGGGAGTTTCACCTTCAGGGTGAAAACTCACTTTAAAACATAATTGAAAGCATTCTTTGGCATTTCACAGCATAACAATAAATACTTTCGGAGTACACACCCTTCTCTGTTGGCAGGTTTTAAAAAAAATGTGAACTTTGACATTCCAATAGGAGGTGGCTTAGTATACCCTTCAACATCCCCTGAATTGCTCCTCACCTGTGGCCATTCTGCCTCTAGAAACAGGATGTCCCAAAGGCCTAAACTTCAGGCAGGCAGAGACACTGGGTACCATGTTAGCAGTTGGAAGTTAACTAGCAAGTTGCAAAGTTAAATCTCTGGTTTGTTCTTTTTACAATATTTGTAAGAAAGCAACTTCAAATAAATCACTTCATCTCTCTAGAATGTTTTCTCCATGTATATAATTAGCATGACTAAAGAAGAGGTGTGGGGATGATAGAGTTCTTCAAAGGTGTACAAAATTTCTGAGCTCCTGGGTGATGGAGTGTGTATCAGGGCCCCAGGGCTGCTGTAACAAAATGGCACAACCCAAATGGCTAAAATAAGAGAAACTTACTCTCTCATGGTTCTGGAGGGTAGAAATCCAGGATCAAACTTTTGCTCCCTCTGCATACACCATGGAAGGATTGACCTACTCCAGAGTCCTCACCCAGCCTCCTGTCATTTCTTGGTTTGAGGCAGTTTAACTCTAATCTTTAAGTGGAGTTCTCCCTGTGTACATGTCTGTCTCTTCAAATAGCTATTTGAAATGAGCCATATTGAATTGGGGTCCATCCTGTCACAGTGTAACCTTATGTTAACTAAGTACATCTGCACTTATTTAACTATTTTACCATTTCCAAATGTAGTCCCATTCTTTAGTACTCAGGGTTAGGACTTCAACATGAAATTTAAAGGGATATAGTTCAACAGTGAGCAACACTGTGGTTGTCCACAGAGGTAGTCCTGTATCTATACATATCTGAAAACAGAATCAACTGTATGGGCTTATAGTAATTCAGATTCCATATTAGGTGAAAAAATGAAAATTGTCATGTAGACTATGTGTGTGTTTGTGGACCTGTTGACATTAGAGTAGGCATCAGAGAACATGTCATGCCAGTTCCAAGGCACATACCCGTGTGCAGCTTTACCAGACTCTTGATTCTGTTGGTTGCTGACCAGAACCAGGGCAGCACAAGCTGAGGTTTACAGAGGCACCCTGAGAGGCTTGAGAGGTGACTGAGGGTGCTCACCAGTGGCCGTCAGCAACTGTCCATGTTCAGGGGCTTCCCCCCAGCCCCAAGGTACTCTGGGTTTATATCAGCTAGGAGAGGCTGTTCCAAATAACACCCAAGTATTCAAATCCAAGCTCCAATTGGTTCATTTCTACTGAGGGATTATTTATTTCCTTGATAAAAATGCCTTCAGAGGCTTGGGACACATCTAGGATGTGTCATGAGCGTGCAGGAAGCCAGTTGAGGGTCCATGCATTCTTCTCATCTGGCCCACAATAATCAAGGCCTGTCCTGGAGGTGACCAGGCAGGGTGCCTTTCTCCTGTGGACATGCCACCTGAAACTGTAAACCTTTGCCTTTGTCTTGCCTTGGCTGGGCCCGAGGCTGACCACACTCTCATGTATATAGAGCTTTTCTTCACAAAGGCCATAGGGAAATCTCATGAGATTTCACCTGCATGGCCGAGAGGGAGTCAGGGAAAGAGGGGGAATGATGGTCATTTCTAGTCTTCATAGAACTAGGGAAGGGTCTCTCCTGTGTTTGAAGAAATGAAGAAATCCTAGGACCGTCTCCCAGTAGTCCCAGGCCCTGTTAGCAAATCCACCTTAGGGGATCCTTTGCTCATCCTGAGAATGACCACAGCTGCTGGTCCAATATCAGGGAAATTCAAGGGACGACCTGAGATAAGACTACAACACCTTCTCCCTTCCCAGCTAAACACACACACACACGCGTGCGTGCGCACATATACACAAACACTACTACCACACACAAACATAGACACTACAAAAACACACCACACATAAAACCCACAAATACTATGCACACTACACACAGACACACCAAACACACACACATACACACACATATACACCACACACATACATCAAATACACACACACAATCACATACAATAAACAAAACACCTGCATTCAAGTGAGCCAGGGACATACATGGGTTGTCCTCTGCTTCCAAGCTAAGGTTTTGGAGCCCCCTCAGTCTGACATCAAGATCATTTTCCAGAAAGTTTCAACCTGCTAAGAGTTGGAAGAACACAAAAAATTAATTTAATAATTCTACTTCTGAGGTCATACTTTTAGAATATAATTGCATATTTACATACATACACAACATGCGTACAAAGGTGGGCATTGGAACTTTTCTTTCTATTATTTCATCATTGTTCTGGGGAGTGAACCAAGGGGTGCTTTAGCACTGAGCTATGTTGACAGCCCTTTTTATTTTTTATTTTGAGTTAGGGGGTTGCTAAGTTGCTGAGGCTGGCCTGGAACTTGTGATCCTCCTCCCTCAGTCATTGGGATTCCAGGTGACACCACTGTACCCGGTGGAACTCTTTTTTACAATAGGAAAAGTTAAAAATTATCTAAGTACCTAGCATTAGGAAATGCTTAAATAATTTAAATCTTATCCACACCATGAAATATGATTTGGCTGATTTCTTAAAAAGATATGATTTTGCATATATTAACAATGTCCTTGGAAAATGCTCCCAAAATGATTGTTAAGAGGGAAAATAAAGCAGGATATAAAACTATAATCAGATGATGAACTTCTCTAAAAGGCTAATAGTGCATATCCTTTAATGGTGGTATTGAGTGTTTTAAATTACTTTGTTAGACTTTTCTGCATTTTTCTAAGATGTCCATGATGAATATATGTTACATTTAAAATGAGGAAAAAATAACAATAATAGACACACAGGAGGATCCCATGGCTCTTTCCTTCCTACACCTTCACGCTTCTATCTCGGTCCTCCTGCAATAGGACGTCCCAATTTCTTTTTTCTTCGCCTACTCCAAATTAAACAGTGCTGGATCCCAAAGCCAGCACAGGTCAAACTTGCTTTTCTTCAATAAGAGATGTGATACCAGGCACCATCAACCCACATGTAATCTCAGCTATTCAGGAGACTGAGGCAGAAAGATCGCGAGTTTAAGACCAACCTGGGCAAATTCAGAGAGAATCTATATCAAAATTTTAAAAATTAAAAGGGCTGGCGATGTATATTAGTGGTAGAACAGTTGCCCAGCATACATCAGGCCCTGGGTTCCATCCTCAATACAGCCAAAAGAGAGGAGGACAGATGGAGAGAGAAAGAGAAGATTTTGTGGTCAAACTCCTCTCCTCTTTCTCCTGTTGCCCTCATGCTCCTAATTTCAACACAGAGCCTCTGCAAGCAGCAACTCTGTCCTTCCCTTCACCAGGGCCCTCGAAGGTCCAGACTATCTTAGCCAGAGTTTAATTTCAACAGAGAGGGGTAGAGAATTCCATCTGGGACTCAGGCCTCCTAGATGGAGTCCCTTCAATTCAGGCAGCAATGACCAAGAAATAAGGGCCCTTCCCACGTGTTTGGAAGGCTGGCCCTGAGCCCTGAGCTGTGCATTCCATTATCCTTTTTGTGGGCTGAACAGATGAAATTGCTTTAGCTGAAGGAAGTGGCACGAATTTACTTATTTATTAGATTCGCAGGATGCATCCATCATTCCGACCTCTGGATCAACCCAACCCCTGAGACACACCGGGGCAGACAACAGCGCAGACAGACGTGCGTGTGCCTCTAGCCAGCAGGGTGGGCAGCAGCGCCCACGGTCAGTGCCAGATTGGCGCAGAGCATCTCCCCTTCCTAGATGTATGGTTAATTGTTTAAAGACGTACGTGAGATCATACAGCTAAAAAGAAGGAAAGCTGGCTTTTATGACTCAAATTTCCACCTTCCCAGGCCTTTCTTGCCACTACCGCTAGACAGGGAGTTAAGGCTGCTGCCAAAGGTTCCAGCAGCCTCGCATCTCTAGCCAAGTGTATGGCGTGAGACTCAAGTGCACCCATCTAGGGCACTTCTTTTTATTCTTCTGTTTCTTATTTTCCTTGCAAAGCCCAGCATCACCCCTTGCGCCTCCTCCTACAGATAATCAACCATTTAACAGAGAACACGGCTCTGTTCCACTCCTCACCTATTCTAATATGTCTGGGGCCGAAATGCCACAGGGCTGTCTCCGCTGAATACTAACATGAAGCATCTCTCCCTCCCAGAATCAATCTCTCCTTTCAATCCTCAGAAGCCAGTCTCCCCTCCCCCGCCGGGCTGCTCCCCTCTTTCCTTCTCACACCCCCACAGGTTTCCTTTCCTCCCTTGCCTACCTCCTTTCCCAGACAGAGGCAACGTGTCCCCACCTGAGACAAAGAAAGGAGGCTTTGTTATACCTGCAAGATCCTAAATATTATCATCATTTAATTACTGCCATTCTCCCAGGCTAACTTCTTGGCAACGACTCCTCTCTAGTTAAATAGGCTTTTAAGTTTTCCCAGGAAGGCGGCATCTGAGATAATTTGTGAATGGAGACTAATTTGGGGTGTTACCGCTGGTATAAAGAGGTGACTTCAAGGTAACTGAGCCTTAGAAGACAAACTAGGAGAAAGGTTATGTGTTTCTTTCAGGCATAGATCATCTTTTGGAAATGGATACCAGATTCAATGTCTTGGGCACAAACCAGTGGACTGCATTATTAACTGGCCCGTGTTTAATTCTTCTCTCTCTCTCTTTTTTTTTCCTAACACAAGGAGAGTAGGGTCACATTCACGATGCTATTGGTTGCCAGGAATTGTTCTCTTGGTTGTGTGTTCAGGCAAAAGGACAGCTTGACTTCAATCTTTTGGAATGTTCCTTAGCCAGGAGTGCCCAGTTGACCCACAAAGGTGTCAGAAACGTTCAGATTCTGAAATCCTGCTTTCATCTGTAGAAAAGAGCAACATATAACACACCTGAAGTGACAGCATTGCTGGCACAAGTGGTCGGTTCCCAGCCTTTGCAGAAATTCTGATCCACTACATTTGCTAAATCCATCTCAGGGTATCCAGATGTTTCCAGCTTTACCTGCTAGGATCACAACCTTCCATTTCCTTATGATGTTCTCATGGCAAGTGTCTGGATTCCTTTCACACTCCCAGCTATAGTGGTTTTTCCATCACACTCAATTTTGGCCACTGAGATCAGGCGGTGTTTTATTCAGCTCTTTCCACCACTGTGACCAAAACCTGACAAAAACAATTTTAGGGAAGGATAAGTTTATTTGGGGGCTTGCGGTTTCAGAGGTCTCAGTCCATAGGCAGCTGACTCCATTCCTTGGGGCTCAAGGTGAGGCAGTACATCATGGCAGAAAAGGGTGGGGGAAGAAAGCCACTCAGGACATCATACCAGGAAGGAGGGAGAGGGAGAGGGAGAGAGAGGAGGCGGGGAGGGAGCGCTCTATTTAACAAGGACAAAAATATAAACCCCAAAGACACACCCCCAAACCTACCTCCTCCAGCCACAGGCACCACCCAGTTAATCCCTGTCCAGAGAATTAGTGTTCTGATTAGCATAAGTCTCTCAAAACCCAGTCAATTCTCTCTAAACTATCTTGCATTGTCTCACACATGAGCTTTTGAGGGAAACCTCACATCTAAACCAAAATGGGAGGAAAATCAATTCATTGCATTTACTGTTCTCCACATTGAAGGACTGTAGAGACTTAACACCCAGAAGCCCAGCTTCTCTCTCTCTCTCTCTCTCTCTCTCTCTCTCTCTCTCTGTGTTTTCTAAACTTGATATAGAATTAAGGAAAATTGTATCTTGCAAGAAATTACTTTTAGAGTATTAATTGGTTCTAAAATACCAACAACCAAGAAAATGCTGTCACCTCACTTTTGGTGGTGTCAGGGGAAGTGGTCAAATCTGAACTCTGAGGACAGAAATTAATGACAACAGGCCAAACAAGAAAATTTAAAAAGGTGGCAGGGGAGAAAACAGAGCATGTGGCCCTGTAACAGCATAACTTTATCTTTGAAAAAAAAGAAATAATCTCATCTATTATCACACTATTTTTTTTTATCTCTTTAAGGTATCACGCAAAGAAATCATTTGTCTCATGCATTTTTCTACTATCAGCTCCAAAATGATCATAATTTGTAAATATTTGTGTTAAATATACAAAAGGTGCTTGCTTGGCAGCCAGTGCTCCTTTGGAATCTATGTTTCTAAGACAGTTTGAGGATTATAGAGTACAGAGGTAAAAGACTCAAGAAAGAGACTTCCTGGGTGTTTGGGACATTACCAGAAATGATACTCCAAGAGGCACAGAAGAGAAAAGTGAAGCTGCCTATCGGGAAGAACTGCCCCCCACCTCGGATTCCTTAGAATTTATTCCTTAGAAAATACTATTCCCAGTAGTATTTTCATCTTGACCTTGCCGTCTTTGTTTTGGTATTGAAAACACCATATGGAGTTCTGACCTTAGTGGAAGAACTCTTCACACAGTGCCCAGTGAGCCCATATGTATGGGTGTGTTTAATGAAGCTTTCTGATCCCAGTGTGTCTGTGTCAGAATCTGCTGAGAGCCTGTGGGACCTGGGAAGTCATCCTCTCCTCTCTTCTCCTTGAGCAGGCTCACAGCTCCTGGATGGCAATGCCACAGTTCTGCCTCTCTGGGCCATGCAGGTGACTGTTTCTTAAGGAAATCCATGTGGTTTAGATATGACGCATCCTTCAAAGGCTCACATGTTGAAGGTTTGGTCCCCAATGCAGCAATGTTCAGAGGTAGGGCTTTGGGGGGGTAGATGGATCATGAGGGCTCTGGCCTCATCAGTAAATTAGTAATTTGATAGCATTATTGAGAGGTGATGGAAAATGTAGGCAGTGGGACCCAGCTGAAGGAATGAGCTCTTGGGGATGTGCCCCCAGGGATTATATCATGCCCCTTTCTGGGAGGAACAGCTCTGCTCAACTACGTCCTCTCCACCACAATGCTCTGCCTCAGCACAGATTCACAGTGGTGGAGTCAGCTGATCATGGAGTGAAAGCTGTGAAGCTGTAAGCCAAAATAAAACTTTCCTTTTCCAAGTTGTTTTTTTCAGGTATTTTGTCACAGTGATGCAAAGCTAACTAACCCAGCATCATAGCCCATCTTCTGCTGCTGTAACAGAATACCTGAGCCTGGATGCTTTATAGTGGATGGACATTTTCTCATAGTTCCAGTGACTTCGAAGTCCATGATCAAGGTTCTAGTAGGTTCAGTTGCCTGGTGAGGGCTGCTCTCTGCTTCCAAGATGGTACCTAGTTGCTGCACCCTGTGGAAGGTAGGAAACTGTGTCTTTACCTGGCAAAGACTGAAGGGCACACTTGATGAATGCTATTTGAGTCCTCTTTTATAAGGTCCTTAATGGTCATTCTCCTCACATAAAAAATAATCCATTGTTTGACCACTTGCTTACTGCCAACTAGCAGGGCTGGTGACCTATGCTGGGTTCACAAAATCTGGCTACATCAATAAGTGAGAAAATGAAGAAGAAAGCACACAAGCACACAGAAATATCTTTTCAAAAATCCAGGATGGCTCTTGACCTTAGGGGTCTGTTGGAAATAGAGAGCTTGCATCTGGATTCTTTATTTTTAGGGGGGTCCACACAAAGGAAGGTTCGATGGAATGTTCTTTCCAAAGAAGGCAAGGGGTCAGGTTTCAGGGGGTTGAGTCACACCCATCTCAGGTGTTGTGTGGGAACACAAGCAGAGCGAGAGGAAAGTACACACATGTGTTGCACAGCCCAAAGAGCACACAACCCCAGGCCAGTCCTCCCATACACTCAAATGTGCATTGCTCCCACACACAGTCCATGGCTAGCCCGGGACACTTGCTATTTGCCAAAAACTAGGCTCTCTTAAATTTACTAGAATGTATCATTATTGTTTAATGTGTTTAATCCATCTTGCCAGTTAGGTATTATTACTATTCTCATTTTACAAATAAGGAAGGCATCTCTAAAAGTTAAAAAACAAAACAAATATATACCTGATTGTAAGGTCACCATTAAGAAGTAGCAGGCCTGAGATTTGGTGCCATGCTTTTCTGGGTCCAAAGCATCACTCTTAAATAAAAGCAATAATGACTACTTAGCTTATAAATTCCTTAACTTCCCCTTAGAAGTGAGGATTCAGTTCCTTTCTGTAGTTCAATCCAATATGTTGAGTAGAGTTTGCAGTAGCATTAAAAATATTCTGCCACATTTGCCCCAACCACAAAAGACTCCTAAGGACCCCCCAAAATAATTCAGTAAATAATATTTGTACCTTGGAATAATTTCAAATAACTGAATATGCTACTCCTACATATGTTAACAAAGCCATGTGCTAGAAAGAAGTCAACAAGGGAGGTGGTTACCCTGTGGAGAGATTAAGAATTGGATTGGCACAAAATCTCTCAACAACTGGGAGCTAGAAGAAAATGGAGCAAAGCCTTCAAATTTCTGAGGGAAAGTGATTTCCATATCCAGCCAAATTATTAATTGTGAAAATACACTCAAAATATTCTCAGACACTCAAGATCATTAAGGGTTTACCTTCCTTTTATCTTTCTTGGGAAGCTACTGAGAGCTCTTGAAAGGTAGATACAACAGAAATATACCCAGAAAAGGGTAGACATGAGGCCCAGGCCTTAGAGGAACCAAGAGAAGAGAGAGGCAATGACAAGCCCAACGTGATGGCCAAGAGAGAGGTGACAGGTAGGTGGAAAACCTCGAGGGTTGGAAACCCAGATTGGCACAGGTTGGAAGGCTCTGAGGGGAAAGACTTCAAGAATATGAACTGATAGACAGCAGATTTATACCATTGGGGCACATTTAGGATTGGATATTATATACAGTCACGCATGACTTAAAAATGGGGATACATGGTGAGAACTGCAATATGAGGTGATTTTGTCATTGTGTGAACCTCATAGAGTGATTCACACAAACCTAGCAGGGATATCCTGTGACACTCCTAGGCTCTGAGGTATATACCATTGCTTGTATGGTCCATCACCATCCAAAACATCATTATGAGGACCATGATTATGAGACACTATGTGATTGTGTGTGTATATATGTTAATTGTATATGTATACCATTATGACTAATGTATTTTGCATAGTCCAAGCATTAAAATATACATAAGGAAAGGATGCATAAAAAGAGATATTAATAAAAGCTCTAGAATATTCTTCTCTCACCCCAGTGCATATCTGGTATGCCTTCTCCTTGCTCCACCAAAGTACACCCACACTACAAGTGATAATTTCCTTATATTCATTGATCAGAAGAACCAGAGACATGAGATCTGAAGGAAAGGAGCTACAGAAAGGATCAACATGGACAACTGAAGGAGAAGCCATTTTCCAATATGGTGGGTCGCATTGAGCACCATGAGGTGGGTCCTGGGAAGCTCAAGAGGCCCTGGAACTTCAAAGTCCTAGAGGCTGGGATCAGAGAAGTATGAACTCTTAGGAAAAGCAAGTGCCTTCATGCCCATCTCAGTTATAGCTCTCATTTTACCAGTGAGAATGATTTCCACTTTAGAATCTTGTCTATGTCTAGTTCTACCTCCACAGAACTTATTTTCTTTTGATGGTTGCCCAAGTCATTGCGTGAAATATAAATCATAAGACCTTGTTTAAGTTTCATTTCCTGTCCCGATTGCTCTCCACTACGTACCCAATGCTGCTAACTTATTTGCTGCCATCGGGATATAAACAATTCCTATCAGAGCTCTGAGCCAGATGGGGCAATTTCTTCAGAGAACATTCTCTGAAATACTTTCAAGAGCTTGAGTCTTTATCTGATAGATATGCCAAAACAGAATGGAGGCATATTTCCTTTTTTTTTTTTTTTTTGTTCTATCAAAGGAAAATAAAGACGAAAAGCCTTTTATAAGTACTTATGCCTTATTAGGAAAATTTTTAAAGTAAATAGCTTTAGTCATAGGTGTTAGAGGCAGTCTTCCTAAAACAGAGGGAGATGTATATTTAAGTGGCCACATTTAATAAATTCTAACTTACAAATTGAGGTCTTTGACCATAATTGCTTGCAATATTGAGCACAAAGCACAGAGATGAGCATAATTATGATCATAACTGCTGTGAGCACTTATAATGTAATTATATTCAAGTAATGTGCATGCTGGAAAGACTACTGAAATTTCTCTCTTGAGAACGTGAGAAGTGTGTGTCTTTCCACTAGGAGATATCATCAAAAGCAGAAGCTGGACTGGCACTGAGGAGAGGCCCCAGGTCTCAGTGTCTCACTTTCCCATTGGAAAAGGTGGGGTAACAGGGACAGGTTTTTTCCTTCTGTCTGAAACATACACACACACATGCACCCAGCAATGTGTATGAAACAAGCCAGGTGTGGTGGCTCACACCTGTAATCCCAGCAGCTCAGGAGGCTGAGACAGGAGGATCATGAGTTCAAAGCCAGTCTCAGCACAAGAGAAGCACGAAGCAACTCAGTGAGACCCTGTCTCTAAATAAAATACAAAATAGGGCTGGAGATGTGGCTCAGTGGTTGAGTGCTCCTGAGTTCAAGCCCTGGTACCAAAAAAAAAAAAAAAAAAGTGTATGAAACAACAACAGACATTGGCTACCAGACCATGGAAGACAGCAAATGTTTGGTAGGTGAGAAACAAATTAGGGGAGCCTTACTCTTATCCAGGAAGTCGGTACCCAGGCAGAGAGCAGGGGAATCCCTGAGGCAAAAATGGAAATACAAATCCCAGAACAACAAGGCAGCTAGAGTTTACAGAACAGAGACCGCTGCACAAAGAGAATCCTGGGGTCAGGAAGGGTTTCCTCAACTCTCCATCAGAGGGCTGCTATTACCCGTCTGTGAAGATGCCACTCAGTGCCAGAGGTGGGGGAGGGTATCTCAAAGAATTAGATTAGATAATACCCATTGTTCACCGGGGCCAGGAAGATAGCTTGTCCCCTCTCAGCAGCCCGCCTGAAAAAAGTCAAAATTTGGGGGACACTGGGAGAAATATTGATGAAAGTCAGTGGGAAATAATTAACCCCAGACCCATCAATGCTTCTGATTTACCTCACAAGTCAGAAAATCTCAACCTGAAGGGCTCAAACTAATTTTAAGTAACTTAATCGCATCCGAGAACAAAGCTCAAAAATGTCTATGGAAAAACAAAGTAGCCAGCATTCAAAGAAGACAACAATCACCATGGCTTGAGTCCAATCAAGATCACCAGTCAATCAAAATAAAATAAAAATCACCAGTCAATCAAAAAAGTGTATATATGGGCTGGGGATGTGGCTCCAGCAGTAGCACACTCGCCTGGCATGCGCAGGGCACTGGGTTCGATCCTCACTACATAAAAATAAAATAAAGATGTTGTGTCCACCAAAATCTGAAAAATAAATATTAAAAAATTCTCTCTCTCTTTCTCTCTCTCTCTTCCCCCTCCCTCTCTCTCTCTCTTTAAAAAAAAAGTGTATATATATATATAAAATCCACAATGGGGAGAATAATCAACGAATCAAAATTTACTCAGAATTGATATTGACACAGATGTTAGAGTTAATAATAGGCACATTAACATAGTTATTATAACTGTATTCAAATATTTAAAAGGCTAAGTAGAGGGCTGGGGATGTGGCTCAAGCGGTAGCGCGCTCGCCTGGTGTACCTGTGGCCCGGGTTCGATCCTCAGCACCACATACAAACAAAGATGTTGTGTCGGCCGAAAACTAAAAAATAAATAAATAAATATTAAAAATCTCTCTCTCAAAAAAAAAAAAAAGGCTAAGTAGAGAAATTAAAAAAAAAAATGTTTTTATAAAAACACCCAAATTGAACTTCTACAGATGAAAAACAACATCTGAAATGAAAAAAATAAATGAATGGGATTAGTAGTAGATTAAACATTGCATAAGAATACATCTGTAAACTTGAGGATTTAATAATAAAAACTCTCCTAAAACAAATAATTTTTTTTTTAATTTAAAAAGTATCAACGAATTTTGAGATAACTTCAAGTGGCCTAACATATGTACAATGGTTTTGCCAAAGAAGAGCACAGAGATGACAGGATGAATATTTGAAGAAATAATGGTTGAAAATACTTTAAACTTCATTAAATCTGTAAACCCACAATCCAAAAATCTCAGCAAGCCTCCAAGCAAAAGAATCTTGAAGCAAATGACACCAGGCTTAACATAATCAAATTGCTGAAGAAACCAACACAAAATCTTACAATAGCTAGAGGGGGAAGAAAAAGATGTTACATAAAGAAAAACAAAGACAAAGAGGAGAATGGATTTTTTTATAGGAAACAAAGGAACTGAGAAGACATCTTTAAAATACTTAAAGGCAAAAACTGTCAAACAGAAGTTTATGTGAAGCAAGACTATCTTTCAAAAACAAAGATAAAATGCAGATGTTTCCAAACATACAGAAACTGAATTGATTCACCAGTAAACCCATATTAGAAGATGTTTTAAAGCAGAAATAAAAATAAAACCAGATGGAAATCCGAATCCATGCAAATGAATAAAGAACACAAAAAATAGTGAATACATGTGATTTTTTCCTTACTAGATATTTTTATAAGATAATCTATTTAAACAAAAGTAATAACAATATTGTGGAATTTATAATACATGTCTAAGTAAAGTATATGAGAATAGCACAAATAATATTTTAAGATAGGAAATATTTTAAGATTTTTATGCTATCGATAGATTATCACTTAAAGAGGGCAATGACAAATTTGAGTTATATCCTGCATGTTACACACAATCTACACTACAGCTCTCCACTAAAATATCAAAATGAAGATGTATAGGTAATAAGTCAACAAACAATAGAGAATAAATGAAATAATTTTTAAAGTCATTTAATCCAAAACATGAAGAAAAAGAATAGAAAAAAATGAAAAAAGAACAGCGTTTAAAAATCAAATACAGTAATTCCCCCTTATCCATGGCAGGTACATCCCCAGAGGATGTCCGAAACTGCAGAGAGAACAAAAAAAATCTGTTTTTTCCTATAGTTATCTACTTATGATAAAATTTAATTTGTAAGATAAGCAAAATAAGAGATAAATAATAACTAATAATAAAATAAAACAATTATGACAATATGCTGTGATAACACTGCCAACATCACCAGTCTTTCCTTCCAGGGCCATGATTAAGTCAATTAAGGGTTACCTGAACCCACACACTGTGATACCATGACCATCTGATAACCTAGATGGCTACTAAGAAATGAAAAGGCAGATAGCAGATACAGTGTGGCATGAGGATTCCTCAAGCTACGTGGAACGGTGTAAACTTTAAAATTTAAAAATTGTTTTCTTCTAGAATTTTCCACATAACATTTTTGGATTGCTGTTGACTGTAGGCAACTGTAAACTCAGCAAGTGAAACCCCACATAAGAGGGTACTGTTGTAGCAAGATAATGAGCCCAAATCAATTATCACATTAGCTGTAAATAATCTAAATACTCTTGACTAACAAGCAGAGATTAGAAGAGTGGATTTAAAAAAATCAAGATCCAAATGTACACTATTAGAAATGCTCTTTAAAATTTAAAACAAAAGAAGCCGGGTGTGGTGGCGCACACCTGTAATCCCAGAGACTGAGGCTGAGGCAGAGGATCCAGAGTTCAAAGCCTGCCTCAGCAATGTAGTGAGGCACTTGCAACTAAATGGGACCCTATATCTAAATAAAATATTAAAAAGGACTGGGGATGTGTTTTGGTGGTTAAGCACCCATGGGTAAAAGTCCCAGTACCAAAAAAAAAAATTAAAACAAATATTTCAAAATTAAAGGGATAAAAGTAATAGATAATACTAATATACTAATCAAAAGAAAGCTGCAGTGGCAATAGTAACCACAAAGGGGCACCTAATAGAACCTCCAACCACAGGAAGCAAAAATCTATAGAACAACAAAGAGCACCAACAAATCCAAAATCACACTTTGCTGTTTTCATAATTGTCTCTAATAAGTGCTTGAACCTGTGAAAAGAAAATCAGCAAGTTTGTCAAAGATTTGAAAATCACTGCTATCCAACTGATATGATTGACATTTATAAAATACTCCATTATAATAAAGTACACATTATGTTCAAATGCACCTGAAGCATTTACCAAAATAGATCATATTCTGAACTATAAAATAAGGTATACAATAAATCTAAAAGCATTCAAGTCATTCAAAGTATATGATCTAACTAAAGTGCCATTAAACTAGAACTCAACTATGAAAACATCCCTGGGAAATCCTAATGTCTGAGTGATGGAAACTAAATAATATGCTTGTAAATACCAAATAGATTAATGAAAAATTAGAAACATTTTCAACTGAATGAAAATGAGCATATCAAATATGCAGGATGCTGTTAAAGCAGAACTTAGAAGAAATTTATAGCACTAAATGCCTAGACTGGAAAAAGGAAAGTTCTTAAATCAGTTTCCTCAACTTCCACCCTAAAATGCTAGGGGGAAAAAAAAAGACCAAATTAAATCCAAAGCTACAAGAGTTTTTGAGCCTGCTCATTTAAGTACTTTTTAAATAGCTGCTTTAACTCCTTATGGAACATTCTAGTATGTATATCATCTAATTATTGTTGTCTATTGATTGTCTTTTCCCATGTAAGTAGAGGTGCTTGTCTCTTCGTGTAACAAGTAATTTTAGTTTTGTATTTTGTATCTTGGACAATTTGAATAGTGTGCCGTGAGACTGATGGTTTACAGTACTTGAATTTTGGTGCTCTTCCTTGACTTACATGCTGATGTTTCTTTTGCAGAGATCTCAAAGAGCCATCCTTATGTTCTGTCTAGATTTTGGGGTTTTTTTATTTGTCCATTTTGTTTTGCTTTGCTTTTTGTGGTGCTGGGTGGGGACTGATTTCACTTGCACTGGGCAAGTAATTTGCTCCACCACTGAGCTACAACCCCAGCCCTGTCCCAGATTCATAGTTGAGTTTAGTGGGAGCTGAACAGAAGTGTGGGTTTACTTCGTATGACAGAATTTTAAGATGCGTCCCAAGATTCCTGCCCTCTTGTTTAGGTGCCCTTTATAATCCTCTGCAGGATTTGTAAATTCTGCTAGAACGTCACTCCCATGATCTTGTTACTTTATAAGGCAGAAGAGATCTTGCAGATATAATTAAGAACCCTAATCAGTTGACTTTAAATTAATAATAATAAAAAAAGGTTATCCAAGATAGAACTAATCTAATTTGATGAGTGCTTAAAAGAAGTCTGAGAAATTCAAAGCCAGATAGACTCTGGTCATCCTTGAAGATGCAGTCTCTGTGAGCTCTGCAGTGCCCAGGAAGGGATTCTGCCGATGGCCTCGTGATTGAGGAAGAACACTGAGTCTCATGTGAGATCCCAGCCTGAGCTGATCCCTTGGCCCAAGTCTTGTGAGAATCTGAGCAGAAGAGGTTGCTGGGCTTTGCCTGGACTTCCGACTTACAGCAACTGGCCCATTCAATGATGTTGTGTAAGTTTCTATGTTAGCAGTAATTTGTTGTACTGCAAAAATCTACTATCCTTTATCTTACCTGGAGCCTGTTGAAAGAAGGAAGGAAGGAAGGAAGGAAGGAAGGAAGGAAGGGAGGGAGGGAGGGAGGAAGGGAGGGAAAGCAAGCCTAAGCACTCTATTTTTGAGTAAATGTGGTCCCAAAAGTGACAAGATTTTTTTTTCCTCCCTGAGGTTTTAAATTAACCTCAATCTAATTCTAATCAAAAGAATACTGTAGTGGCAATATTAATAGCAGAATGGCACAAACCACAGGAAATAAAAACTTAAAGAACTATAAAGAGAGAATGAAACAAATCCGGTGTCATCTAACATGGAACTTTGTTAATTTTTTTTCCCTCTGAATTCTAAATATAGTATTGGGAAAAGATCTCAAAGTTTCAAATTGGTTAGCATCAACTCCCCAGCAGTATTGAATCCCATGACTCATCTCTGCAATTATAAGCTACTCGATCACTTCTTTGTCCTTTGTCCCTCTTGGTTCATCAAGCTCAACCTTTTTATGGAGGAAGAGTTAATCTTGCTATGTTATTGCATTAGTTGTCGCCATGTGAATCACTCAACAGGAACGAAAAGCAAGCCTGGTCTAATTAGTAAACTAGAAGAAGTATTCATTTATAGCCACCCATCAGAGAAGCCAAATTAAAGTCACCATGAAATGGCAGGTTGTTTTCCCCCCAAATGTGACAGTTGTCAAAAGAAAGTGTGATCTCCATGTGAGACATACAAGATATCATATCCATCTAATCCACATGCAGGGACACAGGACACATTGAAACAAAGCAGCATATCTCTGGAGATAATCCTTATGGGAAAAACTAGCTGTAATCAGACTGTTTGAACAATATTAAATATAAATGGACCTCTCTTAGAGATTCATAGTGCTTGAATGTGACCCAAGTTTGTGCAATTAAAAAAAAGAAGAAGAAGAATTTAACTTAGTTCATCTCAGAGTTTCTGCAATTTATTTGGTATGTATTCTGTCCAAATTTTATAGTTGAGTTCAGTGAGGTAAAAGAAGGTGTGTGTTTACTTACTTTACATGATAGGTAGAATTGCTTTAGGGATACACTTGTTAAAATTCTTGGAAGAAAAGAGCTCAGTCTCAAAAAAATAAAGAAATAATAAGGAGAGAGAAAACTCATTGCCCTGATTTGATCAACGCATGCTCTCTAACACTGCACCCCACTAATATGTACAGTTATTACCTGTTAATAAAAATTTTAGAAGACATGTGTATATGGTTTGTTTCTGGAAGGTCCCCAAAGTCTCATGTGTCAAAGACTGGATCCCCAATGCTAGTGGCAGAGCTTCTGGAAAGTGGTTAGATCATGAAGGCTTTGACCTCATCAATGGATTAATCCATTGACAAATTCATAATTTGATGGCATTATCGGGAGGTGCTAGAAACTGCAGGAGGTGGGGCCTATTGGAGAAAGGGGGTCATGGGACATGTCCTTGAAGGGTACATCTTGTACCCAGCCCCTTTCTTGCTTATTCTCTCTCTGCTTCTTGGCCAGTAATATCACCTGGAAGATTTTTGGTGGTGGGTTTTTTGTTTGATTGTTGTTTGTTTTGGTGTGGTTTTTGGTGGTGCTGGGGAATGAACCCAGGGCCTTGTGCATGCCTGGCAAGCACTCTACCAGCTGAGCTGTATCCCCAGACCCTCACCTGGAAGATTTTTATCTGAGCAGCCTTGCTCCTCTACACCATTCTGCCATGATGTTCTGCCTTACCACAGGCCCAGAAACAATGGAGTCAGCGGATCATGTCCTGAAACCTCTGCAACCATGAGCTGAACTGAATCTTTCCTCCACTAAGTTGATTTTTCCGGGTGTTTTGTCACAGTGATGAAAAGTTGACTAATACAATAAATAAAAATGTAAAAGGATACTACTCTTTTTAATCAAACTGGTTTCGTTTTGGAAAAGAAAATGTTATATCTGAAAGTAAAATGGTTGCCAGGGACTGGAGGGAAGGGCAAACGAAGAGTTGTTGTTTAATGACTATAATTTCAGTTTTAGGAGAGGAGAAAATTTATGGAGGTGGATGGAGTTGATGGTTGCATTATATTATGAATTTATTTAATACTACTGAACTGTGTATTTAACAATGGCTACAATGGTAAATTATATATATATATATTTTTTTTTTTTTTAATTTTTAAAAAATATTTTTTTAGCTGATAGGCTTTTATTTTATTTATTTACTTTATTTATTTACTTTTTTATATGTGGTCTGAGAATTGAACACAGTGCCTCACACATGCCAGGCAAGTGTGCAACTGCTGAGCCCCAGCCCCAGCCCTTAAAACAATGGGAAAAAACCTCTACATGGAAAATATTTTAGGATATGTGGCGCTAGTGATTTAAATTCCTACATGTTTATTTATCTTGTCCCTTCTTTCTGATGCTCTTGCACTCTAGGTCAAGAGTTGACAATATGTCCAGTGGTAAGAAAAATTCCCAGCATAACTAATGGAAATTGCCACCCCAACCTTACCCCAGCTGATGTGAGGCACTAATGCCTCACACAGCCACTTCAGATAAAATGTGTTCTCAGTAATTCAGTCATTTCAGGCCTCACTGATCAGTTGTGGCTTATCTCTCCAAAATGTTCAACAGATATTTTTAATGCTTCTATCTTGTGCTAGACTCAGTTCATTACTAACTAGCAGGCGTCCCAGCCAGGATGGTTTTACAAGCTCCCAGAAGGTGTGGTCATGCCACAGAGAAATCCAGGAAGAATTATAACTCGTGAGCTTCTGAGAAAGATGAGTGCCCAGGCCTGGAGGGGGGACAGGCAGCTCCAGGAGAGAGACCCTTAAACAACAAGATCACTGGGGATAAGAGCTGCCCTGATTTCTCAGAGTCCCAGGCTCTGGGTGGGACCCAGAGAATTCATCCTCCAAAAACACCCAACCAAATTGCAGCAGCTTTTCGGTTTAATCAGTCCCTGCAGGAAATCTCTTCACGCTGAGAACAAAGCTGAAAGTAGGAAAGGGAGAAATATAAGGAACTGAAAGAATAAATTACTTTTCATTTTGCATTGATTCTAAGATGCACATTTTTTTTCCCACCTCAACATCTCTGAACTCTCTAAACTGCAATATATCTTGTGATCAAAGCATCATGCAACTGCTGTCCTTCAGGCATCCACGTGACATCCTTGTCATTGCTTGCATATGCGAAGCTCACAGCTGTTGCTGTTGTCATCACTTCAACAAAATTATGTGCGTCATTAGTACTCCGTGTGCTGGGCTTAATTGCCATGTAAAATGTCTTCAGAAAGATTATGCGGTGATTCAGCTCTGAAAGGAAAACTCACAGCACACTCCCCGGGAGAGGCGAGGAGACAAAGCAAGGGGGGCCTACATTTGTTATTGGTGTAGTGAATATTCATTGGATGAGAAGTGATTATAATTCCGTATTTTCTTTCAAAACAAATCAACTGCTTTACAGCCTTGCTACTTGAAGGGTATGTAGTCCAGGAGACATAATGTCACCTGGAAGATTGTTAGTAATGCAGAATCTCAGACCCGGCCCGGAGCCTAAGATTTGCATTTTGTGCAAAATCCCCAGGTGATTCCTATGTATGTTAAAGGTGGCGAGCAGGACCTTAGAGAATATATAGTGGAGGCAAGTCATGTCAAATGATTGAGGTATCTGAAGGAGACGCTCATCACACCAACAGTGCAGGTGAAGGGAGGGTGAGTTGTCAAGACCTTCAGAGCAGATGAAAGAAATCACATTGCAATGAGAGGTCGGTGTGACCAATCCACGCATCAGGCAGGGCTGTCATTAAGACACTGTGCCACAGTCTCACTGGTAGAGGCTCTTCCTATCTTTGTGTCTATAAACTAATGATGAGACTTAAAAATGAGGAACATTTTAGATTCAATTAAATATGGGGTATCATAAGAAATAAAAATAAAGCATCTCCTTCAATGAGGGGGCCTGAAGGACAGCAAAACAGTAGAACAGAGATGAGGTCACTGCAATATAAATGGGAAAAACAAGGGCAAAAAGAAGTGGCCAGGGCAAGGGAGGGACAGAGAGGGGCCTGGGGTTCCAGAGGTGTTACTGGTTGTGGACCATCGTGGCTGGATACTGGTATAGCTGAGGGTTGTATGGTTACACAGGAGCCCCCAAATAATAATAACTTAATTTCTTATTTTTCTCAATTTTTTTGCATTGCTGGGGAATGAACCCATGACCTCACGCATGCTATGCAAGCATTCCACCACTGAGCGATACTCCCAGCCCTCCAATAATTTTCACAGCCATTACTATTATGTTTTAGCCCAGAACCATTGAGACTCACAACAAACCCCAGGGAGAAGCAGCACGAACTGATGGCTGAAGTTTGGGTGATGTCATTTCTTCTATAGAGATGAGGAAAATGTGCCCACCAGTATCCTGTTGGTAGATGGCAGAATCAGGATTGGAACCCCAGGCTTATGGCTGTATGCTGAAGTTCTAAGTAAGCAGGCAGGTATCTTAGGCAGCATTTTATGCAAGCAAAAACGGAGGCTCAGAAAACTCAAAACTGTCCAAATTGAGGTTATACGATAAGCCAGTTATCCCGGCATGAATTCACTGTTCTTTCTTTGACTCCCATCTCCTTGGTAAAAATTTACAGAGCTATTAATGGTTTGAAGAGCTTTAAGCTGGTACAGCTTTCAAATAAATGATTTAATGATTATGTTTACTTTACTAAAGAGCATACAGATTATGTGAAAATAATGAGGGTGACCAGGAAGGTGAACCACCCACGGGGCTCTCCATAAGACTCCATGAGAGGAGTGTAGCCAGCAGACAATGTACCCCTGTCACAGCTTGGCTCCAAAGCAGATTTCGTGTCAAAACTGCATTGCCAGGGGGCTCTGGGGTAGAGCGCTCACCTAGCATGTGTGAGGCACTGGGTTCGATCCTCAGCACCACATATAAATAAATAAAATAAAGGTATTGTGTCCACCTACAACAACAACGACAACGACAAAAATGCATCGCTCCCTGTCAGTGTGGAGTTAGGCTAAAGAGCAAATCCTCTGATGAGTGGTCTTTACTCTGGGGCTCCCCAACAACCTGGCCAAGACTTTCTCAGAGCTACAGCACAGAGTGAATCGTACTCCCCACCCCACTTTCCTTCTCTCCTCCCCTGGTTGTTAGACCTGCTCTAGGCTCTGAAGTTCTCTGCCCTCCCTGCTTCCCCCACGTTTCTCCTCCCCATCTCTTTCCTCCAATAAATCTGTTTCACATATAATCACAGGAAAGTTATTGGAGTGCAGCCATGCCCATCTCTTTCCTGTCATCTGAAGCGGCTCCACTGCTATGTGGCAGAGTTGAGTAGTCAGAAGAAATGTCTGTCAAACCCTCTTCCATTGCATATTCCTTCCTGAGTTGCAAATCTTGATGGTCTCTCTGGAGGCCTTTCTGTTTCATTACAGCAACATCCCACACCCTACACTTCTGCCACCTGCATCTGCTGAGCCAGGAAGGTCCTCACAACTCTGAACACATCCTCTACCTGTTTGGAGGTCTAGGAGAGATGATGTCAGAACCTCTGCTCAAGTAACCTGACTTCCCCCCACATGTCTGGCAACAAATGACAAATTCTCTGATTTCCTTTTTAGTAGGTGAAAAATAGTCCCCCAAAGATATCAGGTCCTAATCTGTGAGATCTGTGTTCCTTTACATGACGACGCCTTTCACAGGTGTGATTAAGTTAAGGATCTTGAGATGTGGAGATGATCCTGGGTTCCCTAGATGTGCCCTGAGTGTCATCAACATACCACATAAGAGCTCCAACACCGAAGGGGAGAGGATACAGGATGGAGATAAGAGAGCCACCAGCCAAGGAATGCCAGCAGGCTCCAGTAGTTGGAAGAACCAGTCAACAGAGGTTCACCAGAGCCTCAAAGGGAGAACAGTTCTACAGATTTCAGACTTCCAGCCTCCACAACTGTGAAAGAATATATTTCTGTTGTTTTTAGCCACTGAATTTTCAGTAAAATATAGAAAACTAACAGCCCTTCTTTTCATTCCAACTCCGATAGGTTCAGACACCTTCTCAAGAACTACCCAAGGCAAGACTCAAATTGGAAGGAACAAATCTTTGCTCAGTTCCCCTGCTTTTACCACCTGAGAAGAGAGTTTCTAGGGATGAGCTGTATCTCAGGTCACTGCACCAAAGTGACTGTCCGAGGATGCTCCAAAAGACTAGATACTCAGAAGCACCAGGAACCTTCCTGAAAACCAAGAACGTTATGTACCTTACTTTACCTGAAATTATTAAATCTATTTGCATAGAGGCTGTCCACCAACTTTTTAATATATAAATTGGGCTGGTGTCACCTGAAGAAGTAAGAAGAGGCAGTATCCAGTGAAGTATGTCACGAAAAATTATTTACTAATGCTCTATACTTCCAAAGAGCACCAGAGAAGTTCATAAGGAAAGGTAACATATTCTCTCGTACTTCATCTTAAGAAGTTGGTACAGTATTGTTCTTGTTTTCGCAGGTGACTCATCTGTGGTTCAGAGTGTAAGCCATTTCGGTAGCAAAAGTGACAAAGTACCCGAAAGATGGACACTGGTATTCAGACCCGAGTTCAAGGCGTTTCTCAGGGTGACACTGCCTCTTTTAAGGAAGCCCAAGAAAACTCTGATGTGGACATCACTTGTAAATCACTGTGGATTTTCTTGGTCCCGTTCTCCTGCTCACCCCAGCCCCAATGTAGTGACAGAAGCCTGCATCTCGTGGGGGGTGTATTTTACTCTCTGGCATGTGCTGACACCTGCTGACACATGTAAGGACAGCACTGACGGAAGAGGGTTCCATAAAAGGCTTTTTGTGCTGCTCCTGGGCAGCAGCAGCTCTCAGAAGCCAATAGGAACGTCGCTAAAGATGAGGATGAAGAGGAAGACAGAGAGCGTTAGAGCAGATCTGAGCATATCGCGGCCTGAGACCACGCATCTAGATGCTCGGGACTCCCCGTTATGCCACACAGACCTCGGTGACCTGAGCAAGACCTTCGACGACCTGTGTTCTGCGCAGCGAGCCTGTAATGGGTGATTAATTTGCACCTAACAATGCAAACAATAAAATTATCAGTCGGTAATCCTCCTGCTCCAACTTCCTTGTAGTATTCATCTGGGACATATTCTTATTAATGCAACGTATGTTTAAGTTAATAAAAATAAACATAAAAATCCATAATCCCTTTTACTGAAAACAATTGGATTTAGAAAGGCAATCGAGGTTTCGGGGGAATTTAAAAGGATGAAGTACCTACCACCTGGGTCCATTAGGTGGCGCCAAAGGATCAGGCCTGGATCATAGTGCTGCTCCGCCGGGCTGGGGGCGGGGGCTGCCAGTCTTTCTGCAGAACCCCTCCACCCGCCCCAGCCCCTGCGGGTCGTCCTTAAACTTTAAATTGGCTGGGATTAGTGTGCAAGGTAGTAGGGCCTCTTTCTATGCCCCACACGTTTTCCATCCTCTATTCCTAACGCACCCTTCCGCCACAATCACCGTGTTGTGTGTAGATGAGACTCTGACTTCCAACACTTCCTCTGCTTCCTAACCAGGCAACCACCCGTCTCTAATCTCTCTTCAATCTCAGGCCTATAAGTGGGCATCAAAATGCCAAAAATGCTCCACCTCACAGAGCTAACTAACAAAAAGGGAAAGAAACTAGCATCTATTGACTACCTGGTATATTTGAGGCATTTTTGCATGTCACTTGATTCTAGTTACAGTGGTAATAATATTGTTACTGTTTGTTGAGCAATTACATAGGTCAAGTGCTAGACTGAGTACTCATTTAATTCCTAAGATCACTGTATGGGGGGCTATTAGAGAAGACGAAGGGAAAGCAAGGGTAATGGAAGGGCAGATATGTTCAAATTATATTATATGCATGTTCAAATGCACCATAATGAAACCCAATATTCTGTGTAATTAAAATGCACTTATTTATTTAAAAATTAACTGTGAAATTATGTCTTTATTCCTACTTCATCACTTTGGAACCTGAAATTCAGAGAGGTTAGTAAGCACAAGATAGCCCAGCTGACTGGGATGTGACTTGGTGGTAGACCGCTTGACTAGCATGTAGAAGGCACTGGGTTTGAGTCTCAGCACCACATGAAAATAAATAAACAACTAATAAAAATATTTTTAAAAATCCCACCTGGAAGGCACATCAGGATTCCCTTACATTTCATAAGCCCCTCCATCTCACCTGTGCCCCTATCCAGTCTCTCACCTGTACCAGGGTATCAGCTTCTGGAACCACAAAAGTAAGACACTAAGAATCAATTTTCTGGGAATATAGGTGTGAGGGAAGTTGGTGGTAAAGGGAAAGAGAGAGGGAAGAAGATTGTAACTCCTTCCCCTATTAGGGCCGAAATGTTCAGGGGTCCCTGGTCTACAGCTTAAAGCTGTTCCCATAGCAACAGGTTTTTTTTCTTTGTTCATTTTTTGTTTGTTGGAGGCTATAATCCTGCTGATAACATTATTCAATTACTCTATAGGTTAAATAGTATTTCTCAACTATACCGGAAACTAATCTTCATCTATAATACTACTTTAATAGAAAAATATTGTTGAGCTTTGTGTAAAAGTCTTTTAACTTTTTAGATTGCCAAATTATAGACCACATAATGCTACAAGTATGAGAACAGAGTTTGCAGTTATTTTCTTTAGAACTTAAATGAGGGCTGGTGATATAGCTCAGTTGGTAGATTGCTTGCCTTGCAAGCAAGGCCCTGGGTTCAATCCCCCACAGTACAAAAAAAAAAACCTTAAATGGATGGATGGGTAGATGGATGAATGGGTAGATAGATATACGGATGGATGGATGGATGGATGGGTGATGGATATGTGTATAGGTAGATGGCACTTTGGGCAATAAACAGAATAAGATTAAATGTGGTGCCACAGGGACTTGGTCTCATGTAAACTAGTCAATGTCATTAGTTCTTGGAGCAGTTTATACCTATAGTTACTCAACCAGCTATCTCAGAAAGGGTTCCATTAGTTACCAAGAGAATTACATAAGCATATATAGAGTAGAATAAATAATATCTGTCATTACCAAATAGCTGAAAATGTGTACCCCATTGTGATGGATCAATAGAATCTCTTCACATTCTAGTTCTTAGACATTCCACAGCAGCCAATTCGCTTCTCTTTTATTTCATCCACAGCACAATATGAATATCAGCCTTTTCTTGTCTCCTCCACAACTACTAGAATGGCTATTCAACAAATACGAAAAGAAGCCAGTGTTGGTTAGAACGTGGAGAAACTGGGATTCTTGTTCATTGCTGGTTGGACTATAAAATAGTGTCTCCTCTATTGAAGAAAACAGTTGGCTCCTCAAAAAGTTAATCATTAAACTACCCAGAAATTCTACTCCTTTTCACATATCCAAGAGAGTTGAAAGCAGGGTCTTTGATAGATAACTGCATACCCATGTTTACAGCACCATTATTCACAAGAGCCAAAAGATGGAAACAATCCAAGTGTCCATCAAAAGGTGAACAGATAAATGTGATATATACATGTAATGTATTTATTACTCAGCCATAAAAATGAATGAAATTTTGGCATATGCTACAACACAGTTGAACCTTAAAAATATTATACTTAGTGAAATAAGCCAGACGCAGAAGAACAAATATTATATGATTCCACTTATATGAGGCAAATTCATAGAGACAGAAAGTAGGATAGAGGTCATCAGGGATTATGGGGAGAGGAAAGACAGAGTTTATGTTGATATTGAAGAAATTTTTGTGTGAAGAAAATAGTGATGGTTGTGCAACATTCTTAATGTACTTAATGCCACTGAATTGTACACTTACAAATGGCTAAAATGATAAAGAATATATATATTTGATCGCTATTTTTTTAAAAATCTATTTGTCTATTTTAGTCACTAGATTACAACTTCCAAAGGACCAGATCTTGTTCATTTTGGTATTCTCAACTTTAAGTACAGAACCTAACACACCATGATAAAGGGTTTCATATTAAGAACATACAAAGAGCCAGGCACAGTGCTATAATCCCTGTGGCTTGAGAAGCTGAGACAGGAGGATTGCAAGTTCAAAGCCACCCTCAGCAACTCAGCAGGGCCTTAAGCAACTCAGTGAGACCCTGTCTCAAAATAAAAATGCAAAAATGGGGATGTGGCTCAGTGGTTAAGTTTTCCTGGGTTCAATCCCTGTACCAAAACAAACAAACAAAAACATACAAAGAGAAATAGTAGATTTTAAATTACACACACACACACAAAACACACACACACACAGAAACCAAATCTGTTAGATGCTTTTCTGTTAGCATTTTAAAAATTTCACTCAATCTACACATAGCTAATGAGCATGTCCTCTCTGTAAGGCACTGGAAACTTATATCAGTGAAGAAGGCAAAGTCTCTATCTACAGATGTGAGGCATACCACTGACACATGAAGAGATAATATCTGGGTGAGGTGGAGCTAGGTTCTATGGGGCAATGGGAAAGTGTTGGGTGGGGCGGAACACTCCACCAAGGAAAGTCTCCAGGAAGCTACCCTCTGAGCCCTGGATAATGAGAAGGAACCAGAGTATAACAATCTCAGGGAGCAAACACCTGGAAGAGGGAGGAGCAAGCACAAAGATGTTATGGAAGGAGCACATGTTGGAGACAGGAAAATGGTCACTGAGAATGGACCATGATGGACAACAAGAAAGATAGAATCATACTGTTGGAGAGCAAGTTGGGGCAGATCCCAATGGAATTGAAGCCAGGCCAAGGAAGTTGTATTCTAAAGGCATTAAGAGTTTCTGAGGGTTTTCAAGCATGATCTGATCTATGCTTTTGGAAGATAATCTAGCTTCTCTTTGGATAATGGGCCATTAGGGTACAAGAGACCAATAGGAATCCGGGCGAATGATGGTGGTGGCGTGGACTGCCAATAATATTAGTGCCATGCAGATGGTAAAAGTGGTTGGATTCAAGATACATTTAGGAAGCTTCACAGAAATAATCTGATGGATTGTTTATGGAAAGGAAAAGAAAGGAGTCCAGGATGATTTCTGGATTTTTGTCTGGGCAACTCATGGAAGGTGGGCCCAGGGAGGAAAAAGTGGGATGAAGACTGGAGGAGCTTGGCAAGGATGATGATTTCAGTTCTTATAGTATCACACAATGCTATCGTTGTCTTTAACATGTGAGAAAATTAAAAACAGAAGAGTTCATTTCCCACACATCAAAATGTTTAAAAATTAACCAACAGCAAATGCAAATATCATACAAGATCTGAATGATTTCCACTAGACTCCTCCTGTTTCCGCTTTCAACTAAAACACAAAAGCAGAGGCTAAGTACTTTTGTTTTCCTGCTTAAGGAAATGACACATTTGTATGCCAAGCAGTATAATTGGCCTTATTTTTATCTTCATGTTACTTGATGACTTAGAATCTTTAATTAAACACAGGAAGCTTTTCGTCACTTTTTAGTCATTATTCAGCCAGCATACCTCCTACTAGCTGTACCTCTCAAATCTTACAAAATGACTATTTTAGGTTGCTATTGCTGCTCTAAGTTTTGTTTTGTTTTTGTGGTTCTGTACATCAAACCCAGGGCCTCACGCAATGCTGTCCATACTCTCTATCACTGAGCTATATCACTGCTCTGCCCTGCTTTAACTCTTAGAATTGGTCACCTTACTGCTACACAAGATTTCAAGACCTAGCAAGGCTGGCACAGTCTAATAAAAAGTCAAAATTTGTCTTTAACTATGACAGATTGCCCTTTGAAAGGGAAATACTCAGATCCATTAAGATAGATGTTTATTAAGCAATCTCTCTGTGCCAGGAATTACTCTTACAGAGGCAGAATGGTGGGCATGAAGTCCCCAAGGCTCTTGCTGTGTTGGTCCCATGGAGAACCTATGAGAATGAGCCCAGAGAAACCCTGCCAAGGCAGCAGTGGCACCAATGTAACCTACTTGTCATGGACTGAGAAGACTCTTCTTGAATCTATTTACAAAACAATCAGTTCCTTCCATACACTGAGGGCAATGGCATTCTCATTCATTTGGAATTATTCTAGAATTATAGTTTTTTAAAAAAAACTTATTGAAAGTTTTTATAACTATTTTATATTAAATACTACATGTATTATTATATGTACCATTTAGAACACAATGTACATATCACATACTATAGCTATATTAGTTTTAAATTTAGATAAAATATGTTAAATTATGTATAATATGTAAATATACAATATATAAAAACAACATGTTAATTAGTTTAAATTTTAGATAATGAACCTAGTCAGTTATTCTTGGAGAATGCACTCTGCCACAAATTCTTGGTGCTAGAATTGCAGTTGGTTGTGGACGCCAAATTTCCCTTGGCTGGTTTCTGGATGAGAACAGTTTCATGTTGCTTGCTTTTGGAACTGGGAATTGAACTCAGGGGCACTTAACCACTGAGCCACATCCCCAGCCCTTTTTTGTATTTTATTTAGAGACAGGGTGTCACTGAGTTGCTTAGGGACTCACTAAATTGCTGAGGTTGGCTTTGAAGTCACGATCCTCCTGCCTCAGCCTCCTGAGCCACTGGGATTGAGAACACAGTTAATGCCGCAGTCTGGCTGGGCACAATCAGGAGCCACTTGTCAAAAGAAACTAACTTTATTTTTAGAACCACACACGACAAACAAAATAGTCTCTCAGGAAAAACCCTCAGAGCCTCAACTGCCACCACCGGCTTTCCCCAAGCCTCTCTCTCCCACACAAGCTTCTCTCCACCTCCCACAATCCTCCTGCTCCTGAGGCCGATTGGCTGGGTCACGTGGGCGGAGCCAAAAAAGTCCCCCAATGAGCAGCTCCGTGGTCTGAAAGGGCAGGGAAACAGTCCAATGAGCATCAGCGCAGAGGAGCCAATCAGCTAGATGTTGCTGGGGCCGAGGAGCCAATCAGCTAGATGTTGCTGGGGCCGCTGTGAGCCAATCATCAGCCAGCAGCTGGAAGTTTGCTGGCAGCTGGAAGTTTGCTGGGGCCCCTTTGGCTGTGGCTCTCAACAAGTTATAACTGCTTTTATAGCTTTCTGGTGTGCATCTCAGTAGTAGTCTTCAGGGGTTGATAGCCAGGAGTACTTTTATGCAGCTCGAACTTAAAGAATGGTCAGGACCACTTTGCTATTTCTCTAAGAAGCAATGCAGAGAGAGCCAAGGCGATCAGCGACATGTTTCTAACATATTCCCACAGCAGTAGCATCCTGGATAACTTCCTCTCAATCATTTCTGCTTCTTTCTCTCTTTCTCTACATGCCCTAACCTGAAATTCTTTCCACTCAAGTGAAATTGTCAACATTTAAAAAGTAAAGGTTCTAGGAGAGGGAACTGTCAAACAACTCTGGGCTAGCAATATTTGACCTATCTTGTATGTATGGATGTGTGAAATCCCTCATGTCCCAGTGGAGAGATTTGAGAATACCAGGATGTTGAGTGGTGGAAATGGTCCCAAATCCCATTGAAAAAAAAAAAGAAGAAGACAGACTTCAAAGATAATCTTAGCTTTCTTTACAAAAGTGCCTTTTGGGGGTATGGGGCTTCTGCTTCCAGGTAGATGGAAATACAATTGTTGTTAAGAGTTGAATTATGTCCCCTTCAAAAAACACATACAAAATGCTAACTCCTAGGACCTCAGAATGTGAACTCATTTGGAAATAGGTTCCCTGCAGATATAATTAGCTAAGTTAAGATAATGTTATATTGGAGTAGGGTGGGTTCTTAATCCAGTATGACCACTGTTCTTCTAAAAATAGGAATTCAGAGACAGACAGAGAGGGTGATATAACCATGGAAAGAGAGATTGGAATGAAATTGCCACAAGCCAGAGAATGCCTGAGGCCACAAGGAGCTGTAGAGTCAAGGAAGGACCCTTCCCTTGAGCCTTTGGAGAAAGCAGGCTCTGATGACACCTGGGTTTCTGACTTCTGGCCTCCACAACTGTCAGAGAACCGATATCTGTTGCATTAAGCTACCCAGTTTATGTCACTCTATTGGACAGCAGCCCTAGTAAATTAATATGAGTGTCAACCAAAAAAATCAACTAGCTCCAAAGGCCAACATTACACAAGATCCATGCAAGAAGAAAAGGTAACAAAAGTTATAAGCTTCACAATACCTTTGTATTTCTTATTCTCCAGAGATTTTAATAGTAGGGTCATTCCCCACTTTCTGCACTAGCCCTATTTATCTATTCAGATGGGAAAATAGATTTTGGAGACTGTGAGTTATCATCTTTGTTCCAAACTCTGGGAATCAGAAAGGTCCATATAACCTTGGGTTTTATAAGAAATAGAACGTCAGCCTTAACTGTGAATCATAGGTAGATCGGGTGTGAAGAAGGTATGAAGCTGTGTTCTGAAACATGGTTTTCCATTACAGCAATAAAACTGCTGACTGAGCCCAAGTCATATCTCCCTTCCCTCCCCCTCAACACTTTGTAAACTCACTGGAGTCTGAAATGATGAGAAAGAAGGCAATTAGGCAGAATTCCCTTTCATTATGGGTTGGCCATACAAACTTGGACGCCTATTGAATCTTTCTGAGTGTCAGTTTCAATATTTGTAAAAAGAAAATAGTAACTCCTCAATCCACAGGTTAACTTAAGGAGAAGCCAAGGACCCCAAAACTGAGAACCAGAAGTATCAAGTATCTCACGTTCCCAATCAGGCTGTCGGCCGTTTCTGCAAGACCTGAAGAGTTATTCCCAAACCCAATTGACAATGTTACCCTATTACCTCACCACTCTCCTCAAAATTCAAAAGAGGAAGTCAAAAGTTCACTAGAGAGCCTGGTAGAGAGTTATGGGGTGTTATGCAATTCCCTTCAGCCGGAAGAGGTAAAAGGGCTTCCTCCTCTACAACTCCCCAGCTTCAGACCAAATGGGAGAGAGAGAACCAAGAAACTATTAGAAAACCTGAAGCACAAAGACTGGCACCCACTCCTGCTTATTTTATCAAAGGACTAAAAGTCTGAGCCTGTGGTTGAGCTTTCTGAAGGCAGAGGGAGGACAGGAAGGGCCTACAGTGGAAGCTGGGGGCACTGCATGGAAGGCATCACGGGGGTGGTGGCTCCCAAGGCCCAGAGGGCACCCAGTGGAAGGGCACCAACCTTGGTTTCAGCTGAAAGAAAGAATGAGACTACACCCAAGAAGACCATCTAGGGAGGAAAGGACAAGTGGCTGCAGCAATCCTGAGCTCAGGGAGTTCCAGTGGGTAGGAGACAGAAGGGGCCACCATTGGCTATGCCTACTGGCTGTCTCCACCATTCCCACAAGAGGGCCCCAAAAGACAAAGAATTAGCCACCTCTTGTGCTTAAGCCGGTAAATTATAAATGTCTGAGTTGGATAAATCCTTTCAACCCCTCAACTCTTCTCCCCATCTTCTCTTGAGTCCCAAAGAAACATGAGAGTAGGAAAAAAAAATAGAGAAGCTAGATGTCACTGTGGCCTAGCCTCACTGTTGGGCCCCTAGCTGAGGGCAGGAAGAACCTAAGAAAGAAAGTTGTAAGGCCGGTATGTTGGCATTGTGGTATTGGGCCATCTGGGCCTTTCTGATATCTGGAAGGAACAAGAAATGCTATGAACTCAATCAGAACTATATGCAAGGATAGAGAAGAACAATTCTATAGAAAAGTAGATGAGGCAGAGTTGATAAAGAACCAAATCGCATTCTACTTGAGAGAGTCCCTTAAATTCCAACTTGCATGCAGGGCCTTGGGAAGGGGGGCTCACCAGTGGAGGAGGAGCAGATACATTGGAAGGAATCTGCTTTGCCCCCCACTTCTTAAGAAATTTTTCCACTTTCTCCTAGGGAACCTGGAGGTGAGTGATGGGCCAGGATGGTGGTGGAAGAACTGGTTCTGCATAGATGGTCTGCCTCCTGCTGTTCTCAAGAGATGATGCCTGTGTCAAACACGGACGGTACAGGAAAAGTCACATTTCACATCCTGGTACAAAAGAACAGAAGCAAATGTGAGCTAGGTATGCTGCACAATGGCTGGCACCTCGTAGGTGCCCAGGAGATGGTAGCAACTACTGTTTCCTCATGAAAGATGCAGCAGCCCCATTCCATCATGGGCAGAATGATGGCTAAAATCCACCCAAACCTTTAACTGTACCTATAACCTGAAATTCCACTCTCAACCATAAAATTGGCTTTAAGATGGTGGTTTTTCATTATGGGAACAAAAATAAATAGTGAGTAAGAAACTCCAGTTCAGCCCCAGTCCCAGGAGCATCCACTTCGTTTTGTTCCTGCAGTGGGTTTCTATCCAAATGGCTTCTTCATTTGTCAGGATCTTAACTCAGAAAGAAACAGTTGTCAGGTCCCCATCATTGGGTAGTGGAAATCTGGAAAGTTCATCAAGGGGAAATTATGTAGACAGACTTTAATCTGCCTCAGGTGTATTGATCTGATGCCTAACCACAAATGGGTAACCTGATTCACTTGAATCTCATTAAAATAACATTGAGGGGCAGGAGTGTATCTCAGTGGTTAGAACAATTGCCTAGCATCTAGCATGCACAAGGCCCTGGGTTCCATCCTCAGAACTGGCAAACAAACAAACAATGCACAATGAAAAAACATCATCACAGCATTGTAAGAAATAGCTGACAATCATGTCATTATGTAGAAATTCAAATCTTTGTATTCTATGTAAGTGATACACACTAATTACAAAAAAGTACCTCCAACAGTCCTATCCACTGAACGTAGATGGCATATTATTAGAATCTATTTTAATGAGCACGTGTTTTCTGGCTTGAGGTATTCTCTGTGAGGACTTCTTTATTTTTGGCTGTGATACTCAAAATATCTGTGAGTCATCACGAACGTTCAGCATGGTACAAATTAGTTTGGAAATCAAGACTGACATGATTATTTTGTTGCAACAGTGGTTTGTAATGAAAAGGAGGAGTCATGGAATTGAGAAATACTTTTTAATAATTTAGATATAGTTCATTCAACACGTATTCATGGAGACCTATTAGTTACCCACAGGTAAGTGCTGCAATACGAAGCAGTATTTTTTTTACTGACATCTTTGGCTAAGGTATTCCTGGGATACTTTCATTACTGACATCTTTGGCTAAGGTATTCCTGGGATATTTTCATGTATCTCTCTGGTTCAAACTCTAGGGGTGGGACTGTCATTAATTGGAGTGCCCAAGAGTTTCAGGGAGTTGTTGGGGAGAGGCAGAGTTAATTTCCTCCATCACTGCCTCCTAGGTAGATGGTAGGTAATTGACCATGCTAAATACACAATGGATGCTCTGAAGATGACCAGGGAAAAGGTCAGAATAGTCACTGCTTCACTCTAAATGGGAAAAGAGTATTGGAACAGAAGATGGGAGTGGATAAACTATGACATATAGTTATAGAGATAAAAACAGAGCAAGACAGAGAGGCAAATAGGGGGAATGACATCCATACTTTCTTGGTAAAAATATTCTATGACAGATGGTCTGTTTTATTTTCAAGTGGGTTGACCTGACATCCTGTTCACTTTCACTTTAAACATGGGATGAGTACATTCCAACCAAAAGAAAAAGTAAGAGGGAAAAAAAGCAATGTGAAATTGTCATCGTTGTAGGTGGAAAGCGACACTGAATCAAGGGGAAGAAAGAGCACCCAGGTGGGAGGAGGAGAGTCTGTGAATGTGAGCAGACCCAAGAAGCAACCCAGCAAAAGACATCAGATCCACCAGATCTCAGAGTCATCCGTGGAGTGCTTCTCTCTGATCTCTCCAAACCATCAAAGTCAAGGTCATTCACTCCCATCCACCAACACCCCTCTTCTCACCCTCTCACTCTGAGCTATGGTTTCTGCCATTCACCCAGTCACCAGGCTGATCCACCCCTTCACTCACCATGTCCACTTTGCTCTTCTCCAAGACTACACTTGATGGTCCTCAATGGTTTGGGTCCATTGAGGATTAAACCACTGACCCTCCATGATTTTTCTCCTACTCTCCTCCACCTGGATCCCTTCTCTATCTACTTGGTAGAGGCTCATTAACTGGCATCTCCTGTGCTCCCTTCTTTCCAGGAAGAGGGCTTCCCCACTGTGGCTAGCCGTATTCCTCCTAAGGGTCCAGCAGATACCGAGCAGCATAACTTATGTGTGTCTGAAGGGGAGGGCGGGTTATGCAACTTGAAAATCAAAGAGGCCAGGGGTATAATTTTAAAGGAATACAAATGAAACTGAACTAAAAAGAAGTATGAAAATAATCATCGACTTGAGAAGAAGGAAGCATGTCACAAAACAAGGAGATAAGATGGTTTGAGGTCCTGTTTTACTGTCAAGTGACTTGACCTGACATTCCATTCGATTTTGCCTTGAGCACCGAAAACACTACAGTCCATTCTTTTTTTTTTAAAGAGATATTTATATCCACATTCACCAAGAGCAAAGTGTTTTGAAAAGAACTTGATTTTCTTAATATTGTCAACAGTGCAACCTCTGAATGAGGATGTAAGCTAGTAAAAATAAAAACAATGTTTGATACCTTTTTTTCTATTTACCTCCAAGGATAAAAAAATAGCCAGATGATGGATTGGAATGTTAAAACTCTCAAAAAAACAAAAACAAAACAAAACAAACAAAAAAAAACCCACCTTTCTTTGGTTACATAGACAGATAATGAAGAGCACTCAATTCTGAGCCAAATTGTAATAAATGATATTCCGATGTGCCATAAGGAAGTGAAATGGTCTATTTTAAGGGCAAAGGGAATGTGGTGAAGGAAACTAGTTATAAACTAGTAGGATTTTCTTATTGCATCTTCTGCCAGGAAGGGAAATCCTTCAGTTCATGTCACTAGTATAGGCCCCTTCACCCAGATGTCACCTGGGGAGTTATGGGAACCTATTTGGATAAAACTAATCCGCAGTGACACTAAGGACATATTACAGAGAGAACAGCAGAAAGGAGACCAAGGGTAAATCCTGAATTTGTCATTTTCAACTTAATAGTTCCCAGTTGGAATTTCTGGGGGAAAAAAAGGTTGTGTGAAGAGGTAGCCGAAATCAGGATTCTGTAGGGGAAGGCATTCCTGAGTGGATTTTCAGAACAAAGTCCACAAAAGACAAAAGTGAAATCAAATCAATTCCTCCCACAGCCTGGCTGCTCCAGAGCTCCAACAATTTCCCAGACTTGACTTACATGCAAGCATTCCTGAGCCCCTTCATCTCTGCCTCAAAAATCTTGCTAATCCTTTATGACCCAGTATAAATCTTCTCAACCTTCTCTGACTCAAAAAAAAAAATCTTGCTAATCCTTTATGACCCAGTGTAAATATCACTTCTATGACCTTCTCATTTTGGTCCTGTGTCCCTGGAAATAGCACCCTGCACATACTTTTATTGTAGTGTTTATCTCTTGGTATCATGACTGTACTTAAAATGTCTGTCTCTCCCTCTAAACTGAGCCAGTTTCCTTTCTGTCACCTGCCCTAAGCTGTTAAGTCATGCTCAGTGAAAGAACTAATACATCATTGCACAGATGGAGGCCAACTCTGGACATCCTGGATAGGTCAGCCCTCGATTACCCTCTCTGCTCCTAGTGTCCAGTATCCGTTACAAGAAATCACAACTGGATGATTTCTAAAAGATTGACGACAACTCTAGGATTCTAAAGCAGTTTACTTGTGTATCAGTTAATTAGTGCTGCATGACAACTCCCAAGAATGGGTAACTGACGGATATTTTTTCTTCATAGAAAAGACTAGCATGCCCCCGCTAGTCTTGTCTGGGCACTTTGGTGTGATTATACTCAGTTGACTGGGATGGAATGTTCAGGATGAACTTGGCACCTGCCAGAGGACTTGGCACGAGCTGTCAGCTGGGTACTTTGGTTCTCTTCCAAGAGTCCTCTCTTCCTCCGGACACAAGACAAGCTTACTTACTTGGACAAACTCCTGTACACAGGCAACTATCAAGTTTCTGCTTATGTCACACGTGCTAGATTCCCATTGGCCACAGTTAGTTAATGAGGGAGGAAATTAGACTCTATCTCTTGCAAACAAAGGAGTAAAGAACATGTAGTCGTTTTTAATCTGCCACAACTTCATATACACTCTAGAATTTAATTTTGTTGTCGCTGCTCCTGTGAATGGGACTTCTTTTTTTTTATTATTATTTTTGGTTTTGCCTCTTTCTGCCAATATATTTACACTTAAATATATGTTCTCATCTAATTGCATGTCTTGGCCCTTCTTGGTGAATATTAAAACATAGTTCTGAACTTACTAGGAATGGTTTTGCTATTTCACCACTTCAAATGTTGAGTATTGATTTAAGCAGATATTCTTTACCACTGAGGAAATATCCTTCAATAGTCATGAGCCACATAGTGGCATTTGTGTCCGAGACAAACCACATATACGACAATGATCACATTAGATTATGTAGCCTAGTGACATCATAGGTGTTTTTTTTGGTGTGAGTATACTCTGTGACATTGACACAATGATGAAATTACCTAATGATATATCCCCCAGATCTTGTCCCCAGCGTTAATGTTGAATGACTGTATTTTATTTCACTACAGGTTTGGGTGGTTGTTGTTGTTGTTTGTTTCAATCAGTAATTCATGTTGAAGGCTAACCAAAAAAAGGGATATTTTAGAATGAGTATTTGTTTTCTTTTGATTTATTAATATAGTGGTTTATATTTATCAATTTCCTACTACTGAGTGTTCATTCTATTTCTTATACAAAGCACCCTCCTCCACTTTCCATTCTCTACTGCCAGATGGATAGTCCCAGGGGGGAGGGAGTGACTGTTCTGCATAGTTCATCAATGAGTTCCATTTCTCTTTCTTCCTCACCTGTTAGCATCTTGATCTGTGTTGTTCAATGGCGACTAGTCACATGAAGCTACTGAATGTCCAGAATGTGGCAAGTCTGAACTGATGTGTGTACTAAGCGTAAAATATATTAGTTTTTTATGACTGAGTACAAAAAATATGCAAAATCTCTCATCAATAATTTTTATATTGAGTATATGTTGAGAAGATACTCCTTGGGATATATTGGATTAAATAAAATATAGTACTAAAATTAAATTTGCATGTTTCTTTTTACCTTTTTAAATGTGGCTACAAAGAAATTTTACATTAGAGTTATAAACTATCTATACTATATACTATACTATATACTGTTGTCCATCTTGTGTTTCTATATCAAAATACCTGAGGCTGGATACTTATATAGAAAAGTTTTTTTTTAAGCTTCCAGATTTGGTGGTCCACAGCCTTCACACCAGCACCTGCTCAGCCCTGGTGAGGACCTCCTGTCTATATCACAGCATGGGAGTTGGCCTCATGGTGAGCATGAGCAGGAGCGGAAGAGAAAAAAATATTACATGATGAGTCAGGAAGTAAGAGATCAGGGAGGAGCCAGGCTCTCCCTTCCCTTCCCTTCCTTTGTAGATATGGCCCAGGTTGTCTCAAAGGTGTTAGTCAATCAATCTTCCTGCTGCAGCTTCCCAAGTGCTAGGACTGCAAGCTCACCCCACGATACCTGACTAGGTTCATTTTTTCTTTTATATATATATTTATATTTATATTTTCAAATGGTCTTTGGAGAAAGGAGGCCTAGGGTTTGAACCCAGGACTTCATACATACTAGGCAAGAACTCTTACCACTGAGCTACATCTGCCCCAGTCTAACAAATCACTCTCTGAGAACAATCCACTCTGTGAGATCAGCATTAATAATCCCTCCTTTGAGAATGTTCTCAAAGGTCTAATCATTTTGCACTAGGCCCCACCTCTTAAAGAGTCTACCATCTCAACACCACCACACTGGGACCAAGCTTCCAGCACATGAAGGTTACAACAGCCCAAATTTGTTCTCATCTCTTTCTATCCATGTCCTGGATAGTCCCCCAATCCCCACTCATTCTGGATTTAGCAAATGTGTTCAGAGGATTTAAAAGTGCCTATGCAACAGCCCTCTCTTGCTGCTGGGACCCTGAAACACAAGCAAACTGCCAGGCCAGACCCCTAGAGGATGAGAGGACACAAGGAAAGAGAGGCTGTGCCATCTGACACATCGCAGCTCAATTGCCACTTGGTCTCAGCCACAAGACCAAGCCTAAGCAAGACTCACAGAAGCCCTACCCAGCCAAGCCACAAAATCAAAAGTAATAATTATCATTTTAAGTGATAAAATTTTGATATAACTTTTATTTAGAGGGTCGGTTACCTGTAAAAATGGTAGAAAAAAGCCAACTGATTGAATACTTTTTGCCTTTTTTTTTAATATTTATTTTTTAGTTGGTCACCATATTTTTATTTATTTATTTTTATGTGGTGCTAAGGATCGAACCCAGGGCCTTGCATGTGCTAGGCCAGCACTCTACCGCTGAGCCACAACCCCTGCCCCAACTTTTTGCCTTTAATAGAAATTATGGCATATATATATATATATATATATATATATATATATATATATATATATATAAATAATGAGGATTGGCTAAACTCAGTTTTAATTAGTAAAGCCATTCTGTATTCTCTACTATCCCTTGCAATAGGATATTTAACTAGCTACAACTGTCACCTACACGTCACCCTTACTCTCACCTGCTTATCATACAGTTCAAAATTCACATATGCTAGGTTTCTCTCAAGAAACTTCCTCCTCCCCTAACCATTTATAGATAAGGACTCTTGCCTCCTGAGGTAGGTTTTATTGCCTGTACAATCAGTAACGTTTCACAGGTAATGTGACTAACGTCATTCCTTCTCCTGAGAGTTTTCCAGCTAACTAACCCTCTAAATCCAGCCAACCTCCTCCCTGTGGGATCAGTAGATGTTCTCTGCGCAAGAGAGGGAACCACATCTTCCAATTATTTAAAGCTGTTATTTAGGGAGTCGGTGTCACGAGCAGCTTCTCAGCCTTGTCTGGTTACCAGGAGTTCCCTTCCGGATATCTGCACTGGACCCCGGACCGCGACGTACGCGAACACCAAGCACGAACTCGATTGCCTTTTGAAATGCTGGTTTATTCGCACACCACACAAAGCAATACACGAGGTGGCTGGCACACAACTGCACGATCTTACTCTCAGGCGACGAGAGTTAGTTGTGAGCAAATACATGGAGTTTCCCTCGCGCTTATATACTCTATATGTTTTACATTACATCATTCACTACTAACTTATCTAACATTGGCATACTACCTCTACCTTACATCATTTACTTATCATAGGCATACTGCCTACATTACATCATCTTCTTCAACTTATCTAACACGTACACACTATCTAGTCATCCTCCAGCCAGAGCATGTTTGTAACTAAAAATCACTCAGTCACTGCAAAGCCACTACAAAGTCCAAAACAAGTTCAAACAAGTTCTCCTGCTGCTTTATGCTGTTTATTCATCCTTGATGTCTACTCCTGTCATTCCACCCCCTTGATACGGAGGCGCCGATGGTACAGGTGGTGCCGATGTATCAAAGCGACAAGTACGATCCCCTGTCTTAGGTCGTCCATTCGGAAGTTGCCCGTCCTCGGGGAAACGTATGGGCTGTCGCAGCCCTGTAAACCAATCTTCAGATTGGAAGATGCAATCCACGGCATCTATGCAGCCACCGACCACACAGGAGTGTAGATAGGGTTGAAGCATAGCACGGACTTCACAGCAGAAGGGAGCTTTCACACTTGGAACGAAAAGTTGTTTCAATCGTAAATAAAGGTCCAAATCCAAATCCTTTACTAGATATAAATCTATCACCAAATTGTGAACTATCATAAATGGATAAGTAACATCTCGTTCATAGAACATCGGGATTGCAGTCAGTCGGTCCTTCCTGAATAACAGGTCGTTCCTCAACTTGCGTCCCAAGACCCGGCGGATGATTATCTGGTCCACAGACATAGTTCCTCAAGAAATTCTATAATATTAACCAATCTTAGGTAAGTGTTGATGACAATCCACATAAGTCCATAATTTATCAAAGTAAGGCTTACAAATGTTTCTCAAACATATGTCAAATAAAGATCTAGGAACATATACATTTCTCTGCCTACATTGTGCATTAGGCCTACACAACAAATCAGTACCAAATATCAATGATTTATCGAAGTTAAGAGAAATAATACCATTAATGTAAAAAGCACCTGCATTAGATTCCATTGATAACAAATCATGATCAGACTTCATTAGTTCAGTAAATAATCCAAATAACAGCTTAGTGCACGAATGGGTATCAAATCTACAATAAACATTACAATGCAAATTATTATCAGAAATACAGTTCCAAACATGATTCAAAAATACACACAAAGAGGGCACTTGGCCTTCCAAGGTCCTATCCAGTGGACACCATGGTCCACAATAAAGCTTCACCAACCTACGCAGCAAAGAAAATTGCTGCCCAAATACTACATAGGCACCATATAAAAACCATGTATTTACATGAAATTCAATGCAAAGATGACAATTTGCGTAGTGCGACTGTTCAGAGTAATTCCTCGATCTTTCCGTCCTTCTCCTTCTTGGATTTAATTTTCTTAGTGCCTTTCGCTTCATGGTCCCTGTAATGTTGAAGTTTATCCATTTTAATGTAAGTTTTCTTTCCTGCAGACTTATTAATCTTTAAACAAACCTTAATACATAATACAAATAATACAAAACAACATACATATAGCAATCCTTCCTTAAGCCAATGGAAAGGGTTCCATCTCATAATGCAACTAATATCTGCATGAACTAATTTTCTAAAGAAACCTACAAAACTACAATCATAAGTATACTGAAAGTCACGCGGAATCAAGTATCCGGAATCAACCAACATTTTAACTTTATGAGTTTCTCCTGAGAATCTTTGGAGAAGTTCAGTAGTTTGATTATGTACTGTCTCAATTTCCTTTCCCAATGAAGCATAAATGGACTTAGCTGCCTCCGTCGCCTTCATCATATGTTTATATTCTTCCGACAGAGGTGGCTGGGGCACAAAAGTATGTAACCCAAAAGTATGATTAGACAAATAAACCACCTGAGTCAGGACTCGTACATTTCTCGTGTTAGTAAAATTCAAACTCCTAAACAGATGTTTCTGAACGGTCAAATTCATATGTTCCATCATCATGACATTAGTATGTATATGGCAACCAGCATTCAGACTCAAAGCGTCATTATAAGAAATGTTTTGCCATCGTCGAACCATATAAGGTTCATGATAACAAGACAACATATTAAAATTCCCAAGATCTAACAAAGTAGCCTGAGGCATAGATATAGTTATATCAGAAGTCCTAGGTTCATCTGAGAAAAGATCATAAGCTATAACAGTTGTTTTACCTATCGCATAAGTGGCTTCACTAGGCACATAATATGACATATTGTTCCATTTTAACCAATAAAACTTATCAAATGGTATTATCCAATCTTTACCAATTTTCTTCGGTATAGCCTTCGTTGGATATCCTATTACAACCTTAGATGTCGACATTTGCCATAAATTAATCATGCAGACACCAGTTTCACACCAAGAATCCTTTGTAGGATCTAATATGGTTATAGCTGATGCAGTTTCCATGCCTATGCCAGTTCTAAATAACAGTCTTATTTCTTCTAATCCCGCGGTGATCATTGCCTGCAGATGTTCACACTCCTGAGTTGCCTCCAATTGTTTCATGCGTACATTCCACGATGCATCCATAGTCTCAATCACCTTACTTAATGAATCAACATGATGTTTCAAAAGTTCCTGTTCTGCAGAAAGTCTTTCCATAAGTAAAGATGCGGAGTGCAGATTTTTAGATAATTGTGAGATAACAAAGTTCTGTTTATTCTGAAGTCCTCGAAGAGCTGAAATTTCCACTCGAAGTTCCTCCGTCATTGCTCCAGCGATTGCTGCCCCCAAAGCTGCTCCGGCCAGGAAAGCGCCAATCGCTGCGAACTGCAAAGGTCTCCGTCCTGCTGCATTTCTTTGAACTGAATAAAACAAATCTGGCAACACAGTAGACTCAAAAGAAGGACATACAGTTTCACCTTTCAACAAATCACTAACAGACAATCGTAACACAATTGGCTGTACTTGTGGTTGTATCAAAAATCTAACTGGCTGATGTAGTAAGGGTAAAAATCCTGGAGCCTCTAAAGTCTTCATAAAATTACCGTCCTTTTCCTTGCATGGGAAGAGGACCGCTCTTGGGAAATGGGCAGTAACCCATCCCTTGGTTTCATTAAATCCTCCTCTATCAATTAAGCAAGGATTCAAAGAGGTCGGTTCCATGTAGCATTTCTGCATATCCATCTTTGTACTATATATAATATGATTACCTGCATGTGCATCAAACACATCAGTATTATTGTGTAAAACATCATGTGTTACAATATCATAAAGATTCCATTCATTGTCACTTCCTGGTAATAACATATACCAGTAATAAGGTAATTTTCCTGGATATATCTTACTAGACCAAGTAGAGAAATCCATTCCTTGTGTCAACCACCATTTCAGAGTTTTTCTATCTGCTATATCCACATGGTATCTAATTATAGTATCCCAGAGCTGTGCTCTAGGGCACCCAGTCTTCAATGACCAGTAGTCATCAGCATTTACCAGGTAAGTGTCTGTTTTGTAATTCACTAAAGTAACTTCATCCAAATCTGGTGGTACAAATTCAAGAGAATACACTGTTGGATGTAAAGTATAATTCCTTGTGTGTTTCTCCTCATTGCCTAATACAACATTACCACCTTCATAATGCTTGGAAAAGTTTCCAGTTATATTCACATCAAGAGGGATATCATAGTACGTGGAATCATTATGCATAATAGACCTATGAATACCAATCACATATTGCCATGAATGTGGAAACCATCTGCAAATAGATCTTTCCATAGCTAAACTAACATTTTTAGTGTCCACATAATTAGAATCAAGTCCCATCGGGATTGACATATTATGGACATTCACTCTGATTTTGTCATCACTCAAATTAAACACGGGAATCAAAGTCCCAAAGAAATTATCATAAAACTTAAAGGTACAGTCTTGGCATTTATAATAAGGCCACTTTGAAGATTCTCCTTTGGATCCATTATAAGTATAATCTACCTGCAGAAATGTAACATTATACAAGTGTTTTTCCAAAATATCCTTAGGTGTGACAACCAATACAGGTTGCCAGGACTGATTATCAAACCTATGCCACGTATTATTCACCTCAAGATGCATATGAGAGGCATTCAAATATACAGCATGAAGAGGATTCTGTACACAATTTTGTCTGCTAAAATTATAACACCATGTCCAATTAAATATATTATAATATTGTGTGTAGTTTTTCCACACTGTCTGGTTAACAATGTATTCGTCCACGGTGAATTTATAATCATGTAACCCTGGACTATGCACTCTCTGTCCCAATTTCGGGCCATCCACAATCTCTGAGAGGTCCCATTCATTATTGGCATTTTTAAAAACATACCTCCTTGTTTTGTTTTCAAATAATAGCCATCCAGAGTGATTAAACATTCCAAATTCAGGATGTAATACCCCAGTCGTCCTGTAAGCTGGACCCAGCCTACAGGCCTGTGTGTGAATCTTATAAGTTACAGATGAATAATTACCAATTTTATAATAATATCTATATTGGCACCACTTAAGGAAGGTTGAATCAACAGGGAAGCAAACTCTACCAATAAATGCTTGTCCCTGTGTTCGGTTAAGCATATCTCCAAAAATGCTACGGATACAAACATACCCGATTTTATCCTTTAATTTAGGAGGCGTGGCTACTGGTTTAACCAAGTTATGGGTAAATGGCTGTGGTAAAGGGTCGGTCAACACAACAGGTGATCGCCATGTGGCGGTACCTAAGGTATTGACTTTCCACCAATTATCTATAGTAAGATAAGATTGGTTCCGTATTTCTAAGGATCTATCAGGATTCTGTAGAATCTCGAACTTTCCATATATAGGTAAATTAGGAAAATCCGCTACACAAGATACATAATGGGTATAATTCAAATGAGTTCTGCTTTGCACATCTTCAATATATATAGACATATTCCTTTGTTTAGTGCTCATGGAATCTAGATACTGCTGTAACTCTTTTGGACACCATGTCCCGTAGGGTTCAACTAAAACTTGCGGCCATCTAGGCAACGGCCTAGCTCCTTGTAAATGTCTAGGCAATCTTTTCCACTCATCCAACATTTCCTTAGAATCATTATATGGCAACAAATTTATCCCCAACGTAGTTGTTCGTGGGGTTGTAGTTGTAAATTCACCAGAACCTTCTTCTTCTCCATCATCATATGAAGAATAGTCATATTCTTCATATTCATAATCGAATAAATTATAATCATTCTGTTTGTTGGACACCCAAACCTGAAAAGGCAGTGATGCAACATCCTTTTCTGCTGCTTTTATACATGTAAAGTCATTCTCTTCTGTAGACTCCTCAAAAGTATATACAGTAAGGTTTGGATTATTAAGCACTGCTGCTGTAGCATTATAGCTCTTAACTAAAGGTTTGCCTCCAAGTTTCCTATAATAATACACAAAATGTGGCTTATAAGACCACATATCCATAATCCCAGGTACAAGATGACATCGGAGGGGGTTAGTTTCATATTTATTAGAAGTTCCTCCATCCGCACTAGATCTAAACATTGGGCTATATACCCCAACTGTATTGATGTCCCAAAAATGGTCACACTCCTTAGGTGCGGAGTGTTTGTTATAATGGTGGCAAAATGCATAATTATGATAAAACAGGTATCTAATAGCAGTAAAATTTTGTAGGAATTTGTTACTTTTCCAATATTGTGGTATTACTGCACAAGAATTATTACACTCTTGAAGTGAATGAGTGAAATTAATATAATTGAAGATCCAATCTTTGTAAGAATGCTTGGTCAGGTTAATGTTCCTGATACCAAAATAATATGGAGTTGCAGTAGTAAAAGTAGTGGGAGTTGTAGTTTGATTTCCCATTACTGAATAGAACTGCAGGGCTATCAAAAGTAGCAAAAATAGCAAAAGTAACAAAGTCCTAGGTGCCATTACCAGAAACATAGTGTATAATTAAGTACATAACAGGGTAGCAAATCCCGTACCAACAATTTATGATTCACGTTAATAAAACAAGTAGAACCATTCAAAAGAGCTGTCTGCCATTCGTTACAATAAAAATATCCACCCAAAAACAAGCAAGAATATACAATCAGGATAATAAAGCATATGTTAAACCAAACACACAAACGTTTACCTAGTGACAACATCCTGGCTTTTTACTAATCTGAGGTCCCCTTTTCCAGTTGATACCCATAGGGTATTTCCTTGTCCGTGTGATACAATCTCACCTTTAATCACAGAGTTATCTTTTCTGTTACGTATCCACACCTTATATGGTCTTATATTATCTGGGTTTGGGTCCCCGTCTGCCTGCACATCGATGTCCTTTTTGAATGTTTCCTCAAAGGGTGATCTCCTGTGCAGTCTTTGCCTAGAATTAAGTTCAAAAACTGCAATCAGTATTGCCTTGTCAAATGGCACATCTTGTCCTATCTGCCACAATTTAGTCTTTAATAATCCATTGAACCTTTCAATATTTCCTGCTGCTTGTGGATTATAGGCCAAATGAAAATCCCAATTAATTCCTAAAACGTCAGCTAATTTCTGAACATTTCTACCAGTAAAATGAGAACCCTGATCAGAAGTCACATTCCAAGGACATCCATATGCTGCACACCAGCTCCAAATAGTTTTCATAGTAGAGCTTTGATCTGCATGCCTACTTGCACATGCATGCCCCAAACCGGTACTACAATCTACCATCGTACACACATACTTTTCATTCTGCAAGGGACCAATATAATCAATTTGTACCTTTTCATTAAATCCTCTTGGTGACGACCTATTATGGGGTGGATCCCTCCGGAAACGTTGTACCGAGGATGCGCATAATTCACATCCAGATATCGCATGCTTGCATGCTCCCCAGGTGACTTTTATATTTCTTCCTTGAAACCACTGGAACATTCCATGTGTTCCAATATGTCCTAATTCCTTATGCAATTGTCGGATCTCATCCTCCGAAATATCAGCATTCAATTCAGGAAGTTTTATATGCCAATTTGGGTCACGTTTCAACCGAATCTTTGTATCTGTTCTATCTAGTATTTTCCAAGGGGCCTTATTCACCAGTTTTAGCCCTTCGGAGTCAAATTTACTCAATTTGTCTGCCACATCATTAAATTTAGATATTTCATCTGTACGTCCTGTGTGAGCATCAACGTGCGCTATCTTTACATGTATAGGTGCCTCCGCAAGAAATTTCCAAATATGTATTCCCCATACATCTTTTCCATTAATTTTATAATCAGATTCCTTCCACTTTGCAGACCATATGGCAATACCATTACAAACTGCCCATGAGTCCGAAAAAACGTGTATATACTTTTTCTTTTCATGGATAGATTGTTCAACGGCCAATTTTACTGCACAGAGTTCTGCTAACTGTGCTGAGGCATCCGAGCCTTCCTTCACTAAGATCTTATTATCACTTGGTCGATATGCCACAGCTTTCCATTTAGTGATATTTCCTACTACTTTACTTGATCCATCTGTGAACCATGCATTTTTATGAGAAGCAACTGCCCCCCATTTTCCAATAGGTTGTGTCTTTGGTTGTTTAACCTCTACCGGTACTTCTACCATAGGCTGAGCAAAAACTAATTCTGATAACCTTAATGTCTTATTATTCCCTGACACTGTTGCATCATTAATTATAGTTAACAAATACCATTTCCATTTCAACACTTTTTGTTCCATGGGTAAACCTCTAAAGTCTTCCTCCTTAGTTTGTACCCAATCCAAAATTGGTATCTGAGTTCTTAATGTAACTACTCTATTAGTTAAAACAAAACCTAGACTCTGTACCGCCGTATAAGCTGTCCACACTGTTTTTTCGAAGAAAGAGTACTTGTTTTCGGAAAAAGGAAATCTTTTGGAGTAAAACCCAACTGGTTTAGTCTGACCATTACTTTTAGTATATATGCCCCAATTTCCAAAGTCATTGGCATATATTATATCAATTATAATTTCTTCACCAGGTTGAGGTACATACAATTGGGTATATGTCTGAACATATTCCTTAGCTAATTCTAATGACTTTTTCTGTTCCGGTCCCCATACAAAGTCTGCAGCTTTCCTGCATACCCTGTGTATTGGAGCCAGAATCATTTGCAAATATGGAATATGTAATCTCCAATATCCCAAAATGCCCATCACCTGCTGAGCCTCTGTCTTGGTTTTTGGTGACTGTAAAGCCAAAATCTTATTTATCACTGCATCCGGAACCTTAGGTCCTTCTGTAGTCCACACCACCCCCAGATACTTAACTGACGTGGCTGGACCCTGAATTTTATCAGGATTGATGGACCATCCTTTTGACTTCAATAATGTAACTACCTCGTCCTTTACCTTATTTAACTCGGTCATATCTTTCCCAGCAATTAATATATCATCTACATATGACCATAACTTAGTAGTTCCTTTATCTTGAAAATCCTTTAACGTTTCTTGTAAAGTTACATGTGCTATAATTGGGCTATTTTTATATCCTTGTGGTAACCTCTTAAACCTATATTGTACTGACTCCCAAGTGAATGTAGTCAATTCTCTACTCTTAATATCTAATGGGATAGCGAAAAACATATCACTCAAATCTATAGCACAAAAACAAGTAGGTGAAAAATTTCTAATTTGAGCATAAATGGACTCTACATCTGGGAGAGTACCTGGCATAGAGGGGGTTACTTTATTTATATTCCTATAGTCTACCGTCAATCTCCACTTGCCATTAGGTTTCATAACAGGCCATACTGGACTGTTATATTTAAATGATGATGCCTTTTCTATTATATCTTTTTCCAACATTTCCTTTATTGTGGTGCTAATCTCTTCATGTCCTCCTTTAATAGGATACTGTTTAGTAAATACTGGTGGAGTATGGGGCAATTTTACTGGATCAATCTTTACTTGACTTAAAATTTTTGTTTCAAAACACTTCAATCTCTTCAAAGGTAACCATTCACCATATAATAACCTGAGTTCCTGAATTCCTAATACTCCATGTGGAACTTTGCCTACCAATACTTGTATTGTATAATCCAAATCATATATTTTAAATGTTACCCATTCTTTTCTCATTTCTGCACTATGTCCAGATACTCCTTGTACTATAACTTTTTCCTTAGCTGGTTTATTATTTACAAAATCATCTCTGACTATTGTTACCTCGCTTCCCGTATCTATCAGGAAGGAGTCTGTATATTCTTGATTATCAACTATAAATTTTAATTGTATGAACGGCCGGGTGTCTGGCTGTTTTGCCATCTGGGTGTTCCAAACCTTGGCATTGTTAAACCAAACCTTCTTCTTTGGCCCTGCACCTGATTTCCTCGCGGTACCGGCCTTTGTGGCTTCATTCTGCTTCCTATCTGTCTGTTGTTTACAGCAACATTTCCTTGTGTCCAGGCTTGTCCTGGTCGCACCTTTCTCCAGTCTTTGCCATTTCCCAACATATTTCTGTTTCTTGGGAGGCTCCGCTGGCCAGGCGGGCCTCCCAAACGGAAGTTTTTTGTCTGGTAACATTTAATATTTCCATTTGTTGGAAAACAGACTGGGTTTCGGGCTTTAGCTTGAAATGACATTGCAGCTTGAAATGACATTTTGTGCTCTTGTTGTAATTCTCGGTGTTGCTTTAAGAACTCAACTACATCCCATAGGGTGTTGGCTCCAGCTAGCATGGTTGCCAACATCATTCTATGCTGTTCTGGTGCCCCTTTTATAATTATTCTCCTAAGCGCGGCTGTTAAGTGAGCACTTAAAGGGGATCCTTGAAACTGATTATAAATTTTGCTAAAAATAGCTAACTTCTTTACTATCTTAATCCCTTCACTGGGATTCTTCCACTGTACCTGGCCTTCAAAGACACCCCAATCTATATGTGGGATGGCCTCTGCCCAGGCTATTGCAATCCAATCCCAAAGTGTGCGTACCCTGTCAGGTTCCTCTTGTATAATCTTTGCCAAAGTGTCCGCAACACTCGGATTGTCTATCTGGATATTAACCACCTGCATCTCCTTGCCTGCGAGTCTTATAGACTCGCCTCCCTTACTATGAATTGTAAACAAAAAGTCTCCGTCGGTCTGACCTTTCTGTGAAAAATCTTGCCTTAACTGAACCATTTCAGGTCTAGTTAAGTCCCTAGTTTCAATAACTTGTTCCAACCCATCTGGGCGTCCCCGTCCGGGTGTGGATGTTTTAATTACTGAAACTGGCATGCTGGCCTTATCAGGAGCTTCCAGTTGGTTCAATATATCTTTCAAAAATGGGTTATTACTTCCATTTTTAAGGGCTTCTTTTACTAACCTTTTGCCTCTTAGCCTGTCATCATCTATATCATCTATAATTTTACATAATATTCCCGGGATTTCTTTCTTGTCAGCCCGTTCCATTATGGGCTCGACGGTCTGAGGATTACTTAATGTTACCTCAACTGTGGTTCCTTTCTGGAACTCAGGCATCTTTGCCTGAACAATTCTTTCAATACCTCGCCATGGCGATTGAGATTTTAATTCCTTTTGCTCGAGCTTTAGTTCTCCTATTCTACATTTCTGCCTAAATCTTTTTATTACTTCCTTGAAGCCCATGTTGCTATTTTTAAGAGGATCCTCAGTTTAGCTATATGAATTTTCCAAGCAATAAACCCGTTTGTTTCTATCTTATAAGGTATCTGACTTATTCCCTGATGCCAGCTATATAGTGCCCAATTTTCTATCCTTTCCTTAAGCCACCCCATGCACAGGGACCACCGTCCTCCTAAGGATTTTGGTGGGGGCACTCCCCTTTCATTCTACCTTCAGCCTAGACGCCGGACGATCACGGTCATTCTAGGTTTTCAGTAGAAGAAATTGTGCATTGCCATGTGGGTTATATTTACCTGCTCCGGAGCTCTTCTTCCGTATCCTGCCGACTACGCCAACTGTCACGAGCAGTTTCTCAGCCTTGTCTGGTTACCAGGAGTTCCCTTCCGGATATCTGCACTGGACCCCGGACCGCGACGTACGCGAACACCAAGCACGAACTCGATTGCCTTTTGAAATGCTGGTTTATTCGCACACCACACAAAGCAATACACGAGGTGGCTGGCACACAACTGCACGATCTTACTCTCAGGCGACGAGAGTTAGTTGTGAGCAAATACATGGAGTTTCCCTCGCGCTTATATACTCTATATGTTTTACATTACATCATTCACTACTAACTTATCTAACATTGGCATACTACCTCTACCTTACATCATTTACTTATCATAGGCATACTGCCTACATTACATCATCTTCTTCAACTTATCTAACATGTACACACTATCTAGTCATCCTCCAGCCAGAGCATGTTTGTAACTAAAAATCACTCAGTCACTGCAAAGCCACTACAAAGTCCAAAACAAGTTCAAACAAGTTCTCCTGCTGCTTTATGCTGTTTATTCATCCTTGATGTCTACTCCTGTCAGTCGGTAGTCAAGAAGCACTGTGACCATAATTGGTCATGAACTGTATTCCAATAAAAGCAATTATCCAAGAGATCTTAAATATTTAAATCAAAACACAAATAACATTTGGCACAGAGTGTCTACTGGCCACCCTTTAGGAAAGATTCCAAATCCTAATATATTCACTTATGATTTTCTGTCTTCCTCCTTCTACCCACTGAACTTTGTATGCCCTTAACAGTATCATTTTATTACCCCAATTTGACATTTTGTATTCATGTTTTTCAATTAAATACAAATACCAGAATTCAGGAATTTTGAATTCTATTTTGAATGACTGAGAAAAAAAATTTAAATTAGTTTTAGACTTCTGTATCAAAGTTGGCCAGTACCAACTTCCAAGGTTAATATAAATCCTTCTATAAAACTAACTCAATTTAAAAAGTGCCCAGGCTTTCAACACTTGAACTTGATTTTGAAGAATAAATAACTCAGGTCTAGACACAAATGGAACGAGAGCTAAAATCCAGGTAATTGATAATAATCCCTGCTCCATATTAGTTAGTGAACTGGAAACACTGGTTTTAAAGCCAAATCGTATGTTGGCTCTTTATCTTATCTCCTACAGCAACACAAAACTAGATAGATATGAATACTGCCTATAATTGCAAATCACTAACCACATCATCAATATGAACACATTATTCTCAACTACACTCTTGAGAATTGTAGGCTGCCATTTTTAACCTACAATTGTTTTATTATAAGTTTTAGAAACAGTAGCTGAAGAGTTTAATGAGGTTGAAATTCAAGATTGCTTAAATCTAGATTAATCCAGTTTTTAAAATATTAATAAAAGTGCAATTGGAAGGGCTTACTCTGTTTTACATATTTTATAAGAGTTATCTCACCTATCCCTATAGCAATCCTACTGAAGAGAAACTGCTCCATTTTACGCTTGAAGAAAAAAGATTCTAAGAGTTTGATTTGCCCAAAGGTAAACAGCAAGTGGCAGAGCCCTGTTCATGCCCAGGTCTGCTCCATGCCAGAGCTGGCACTAATCACATCCACTTTATCAGTCTGAAAATTGCTTTCCCTCTCCATATCTCAGAACTCACATCAGGAAAATAAGAAGGTTAGCTTACAACTTCTCTGAGCTTCTTCCACCTCCACCATTTGTTTATCTGAACCTTCCCATTCTCTATTATTGGGTATTTGGGGTTTATCCTAGTTTTTCTGACGTGGAACAGTCAGGAACCTGAGGATACCTGGCCAATTGTTAACACTGTGGGTTTCTATGGCTCCAAGTGAACCAAAAAACTGATAAAATGCCTTGCCGATGGCATCAGGTTTCACAAACAAGGGACAAGCCGTGCAAGTTTAACAGGTTCCTTTTCAAATGGCTTCGGCAATGTGGAGGGGGCAGAGAAGGCTGCACTGATGAGAAAATGGGCTTTCTCAGAAACTTTTGCTTGGAAATTTCTCTATTTTACAAGATTTACTTTTCACCTATTACATTTTAAACAATTCTCATGCCAACCATAAAGTGAGCAATATACATTTCTGCATGTATCAGTATGACGTGGTTTTAAAATCACTATGTAAGTGTTAATGATGGGTACCTTCTTTATTCAGGGCAATTCGCCCCCATTTCTGTCTGGGAGAAACTTAAGTAAGAAAGCAGCAAGACAGGAAAAGAGCTTTCCAGCACAGATCCACACTGTTTCCCACTCTTATCTATAGGTGACACCGAATAAACCTGTCGTGCTACTCAGGGGTACAACAAGGGTACTATTGTCCAGGAAGGGAGTATTATCGTGACCTAAAAATAAGGACATAGACACTTGCTTTTGTACTCCTTTTTCGTTCCCAATCTGAAGAATTCATCCATCAAAGCTGCTTATTAATTTTATGAATTTTCACTTAATCTAAAATAACTAGATTTCACAGGATGAAGCAATAGTTCCTTTCAAAGCCACTATAGCTCTATTCCTTTAGGCTAAAATTTGCACCTTTAATCTACTTTAAACTGCTTACTAAAGATTATGGACTAGCCATATACCTCTTTTGCCTGTGTTACTAGGCTCAGTGCATCTCTTTCTCACACATATTCAGAATTCACCTAGCATGACATTGTAAACATAACATTAGGTCATTCATAGGATTGTCTTATCTGCATAGCAACCATAGGAAAGGGTATCCAGAGTTCCAGGAAGAAAATGAGAAAATATGTTTCCTAATATTTCTCAGTATACTGTCCTCACCAGAATTACAATAATAATAATATAAAAAATAACCCATAGAACAAAAAATAATAAAAAATGAAAAATCAGAACATGTGGCTATTCTACTTACCAGACTACAGTACAATTGCCAAATACATCCTTAAAGTTTAAAATAAATGCCAAATCTGAGTTTTGTGTTTCATGACTGATTTATATGTTGAATCTCACAATTGCTGTTTCCATGTCATCCACACACATGACAAAATTTAGAATTATAGAAAATGACACCTTATTTTTTCCTAGAATATATGCATATCATTTATTGTACATGCATTTCTGTGACTGCCTTGATGTTACATCAAAATAGAATTTAGCACTTATAATTTTTTCACAATATCTGGCCTAGTTATGAACATAAAAATTGAATATCCACAATTATGGAAGAAAAATTTGTGCCATAAGAATGTGAGATTTTACTTCAAAGAAGTGGAGAAGCTTCACTTAAAAATAATATTTTTCCTATTTTAAGTTTTAGAGAAAGAAAATGTGTATAATGCAAATAAAAATTGACTATAAATCCTATCACTCCAAAAGAAACAGAGCTAACATTTTGGTATATTTCTTTTTAATATTTTTCTATAAATATATATTCTTTTAACCTAATTCACTTCATACTACAATACTGTTTTTTTTTTTATAAAGGGTATTGTGAACAAGACCTTCATAAATCTTTCCATATATTCTGTTTATTTTATTGAAACGAAATATCTTACAAGTAACTTGAGAAATTAAAGGGAAGTCACAGTTAAGAGTTTCTTTTTTTAATTATATAATTACCTCTGAAATAATGCACTATTTATTCTACTTCCAGCAGTAATATATGAAAGGAAAGCAGGGAACTGGGAGATGAGAGAGCAAGAAATGAAAGACGGAGACCAGGCAGAGATACACATGAGAGAGTTTATTTGTCAGAGCTGACAAATAAAGGCACATCTCTCCATAGATCGAGAGAGGCAATACAGACTTGGGGTTGGAGACTTTTATGGGGGTGGCTCAGGGATTAGAGCCAGGTGGGTCCTAATGTGCATGGTTTAAGGGTGGGGATGGTATGAGGGAGTGGTGAACCTTTCCTGGAAAGGTCCTTGGGCGGGAAAATGGTGGCTGTCACTTAAGATGGCCACCCAGATGCTAAGCAAGGACATTACAATATCCCCTTGTCTCCCCCCATGTCTATTCAAAAGAGGTATATTTTTTTCCCTTTAAATGTTCCAACTTAAGAATAAAAAAAGTATTCTCAGTTTTATTTTGTACTTAGGTGAATAAAACAGTCATTTAACATATTGCCTTTAAGCATGTTTATTAGATATTTATTTTATTCTTTGTTTTTCACTGTGATGCTAAATTTTCTGATTTGGCAAATGAGTGAATAAGAAATATTAACTCTTTTCTGACACATAAACTAATAAGATTTGCCCTAATTCTGTTTAAGGCATTTTGAAACCAAAAGATTTTAAACTTACATATATTTATATGTTAATCAACTATTTTTTCTGTATAATTGTCATCTTTGATATTTTGCTCAGAAAACTCTTCCATATTCTATTGATTTATCTTCATTTCCTCTTCTAATTCTTTCAGTAATTTGTTTCTTATGTCACTATACGATTATGTTAATCAGATTTCTGTTGCTATAACAAAATATCTTATAAAATTTATGTATAAATTTATATCTTATCTTATTTCAGAAAGATTTATTTCAGCTTATGGTTTTGGAAGTTCAACTCCATGAACTATCAACCCTGTTGCTTTGGGCCTGTGGTGAGGTCACACATGAAAACAAGAGTAGACACTGTGGGAGCGTGTGAAAGAGATAAACCATCCACCACCTAATGGCCAGGAAGCCAAAGAGAGGATGAGAAAGGGGCCAGGGTCCCCTAATCTCCTTCAAGGGTATGCCCCCAGTGACCTCAGGTCATAAGGCCCTGTCTCCTAAAGTTTCTACCATCTGCCATTAGCACCACTCTGGGGACCAAGTCTATATAATACATGGGCCTTTGAGAGACATCCAAGATCCAAACTAGAGCAGCAATTCACCTAGACCTGGGGCTGACACATTTCATGATGTATGGACTGACATTTCTAATTCTCCGCAAGCTAACAATTGCCACAACACTACTGGATTTTCATGCTTTTCTCCATGATTTAAAATCCCATTCTTATCCTAACTTTGTACATAAGCAGAGTTCACTTCTTTACCTTTCTAGTCTAGTGCTAGTATCATGCCAGTTAAATGATTATAGCAGCTGAAGTATGCATACCCTCCCAGGACTGCTTTTTTAAAAAAAAAAGTTTCTTGATTTGTTTCACTCGTTCATTTATCCTGCTAAACTTTGAAATCACCTCTGAAATCCTAGTTTCAATTTTTATTTTTATGGAGTTGAATCTATACATTTATTTGGAAAGCATTAGTTTTTCCATTAGGATTTTACCCAGTGGTTGACTGAGTAGTTTGTTTAGTTCATACCAGAGATTGAACCCAGGGGCGCTTAACCACTGAACAACATCCCCAGCCCTTTTTATATTTTATTTAGTGACAGAGTTTCACTGAGTTGCTTAGTGTCTCACTAGATTGCTGAGGCTGGCTTTGAACTCACAATCCTCCTGCCTCAGCCTCCCAAACCTCTGGGATTATAGGCCTGTACCACTGTGTCCAGCTTGACCATGACGTTTTCTAAAAAGATAAATTGTGACAAAATGGAAATGCTTGTGTTTTTAAAAAATATCATATTGTGGAGGAAAAGTATCTCAAAGACCTAAAGGAATTGATCTATGGCATGATAAATATTTTTGTCCCTCAGTAGACAGGATTGATGGAGTTGAAGATAAGCAGCAAGGTGAGCCAGTAACAGCAACTGGCTCCTGGCAGCAGTCCCATCCCACCTTATATCCCCACCTTTGCCAAGGAGGCAACTGTGATGTCAAAGTTGAGAAGAGGTAGAATTCTCCAGAAATTAAAACTTGAACATATGTTTTAAGGTAGCATTTATGAGAGGGATGGCAAATTGATTCTTGCTTTAGATAGCCAACCACTTCACAGAAAATAAAATACAAAAGGTAAAAAAAAAAAAAAATGACATATGCTATCATAGCAGCATTATTCACAGTAGCCAAAGGCAGAAACAACCAGTGTTCATTGAGGAATGACTGGATAAACCAAGTGTGTTGCATAGAGATAATGGAATTATTCATCCCTAAAAGGAAAAGAAATTCTGAAATATGCTGCAACATAGATGATACATGAAGACATTAAGTGAAGTAAACCAGTCACAAAGAGATCAATATTGCATAATTTTGCTTACATAAGGTGTCTAGAGTAGTCACATTCACAGTAACGGAAAGTAAAGAGGTGGTTGTCAGGGTTTGGAGGAGGATGGAGAGGGGAGTTAAATAAAGGGTATATAGACTTTCATTTTTGCAGGATAGAAAGAGTTTTGGACAGTAGAATAAATCAGATATAACTTTCTTATATTCATGTATAAATACATGACCAGTGAAACTCCACATCATGTACAACTGCAAGAATGGGATCCTAATCAAAATAAGTCACATTCTATGTATATATAATATGTCAAAGTACACTTTATTATCATGTGTATCTAAGAAGAACAAATTTTTTAAAAAAAGAAAAACAAGATTTTGGGACATTAGAATAACAATCTGAATGAACTTAGCATTACTGTACACTTAAAATGACTAAGATGATGCATTTTAAATTACACGCATTTTAGTACATTTAAAAATAATGTATGCTAGCTCCTCCTTTTGTGTTATTATGTAGGAATTTTACAGAACTTCTTTCATTTACTTGACCACTATTTCTTGAGTACCTGCTAAGAGGTAGGTACTAATCTGGGGGCTGAGATATGGCCACAAGCAGGACCAGCAAGGTCCCTAGTCCTTAGGACATAACAATGCACAGAAGGAAACAAAATAAATAAATAAGAAAATATTTTGTAATGACAACTATTATGAAGAAAACAAATTAGAATGGATGTGACACTGAGCTAATTGGAAGCAACTTTTAATTGGGTGTCAAAGGTTATTAGGCACGTGTGACTGAGAAAACAGCCGACTAGCCATATGCCAACAAGAAAGTAAAAGCTATTCAGGCTGCTTCAATGCAATTTAAAAATACACAACAATCATAGTTTAATTTTTTTCATGGTCTAACTTTTAATACTTACTGAACTAGATTTTTCATAGGAAGAATAGTGGTAGTATTCAGGGCTTTATTGTCTGGAGAGAGTAAAATACAAAGGCCTGGGATAGGGACTCTGGTGGGTCCCCCCTGTTGACTTGCCAAAGGTTGTAGTGTGACTTTTTAAGATGAAACCATTGCCAATGATTGCAGCTTTGTGCACAGCAGTACCTGTGGCCCAGTCTTTGCAGGTTAACAGGACTCCATTTGTTTTCAAAATTAGTTGCTGAAGGCCCTGAATCCAACTAGAGCACGGCCAACCGATTCTTGCACTACCTCCACTTCCCTCTTCATAAAAGAAAGCTGTTCTGGGATCTAAGGATGGGCTTACAAAGGCACTGATCTCAGCAATCCTTGTCCTTGCCCCATTAGGACTCATGCTCTGTTTCTCAATCAGCCTCACCATGAACTTGGCACCCTGGAAAGAAGAGGCCAGTTCTAAAATCAGAGGCCTTTCTTAGATGCCCTAGAAGGAGATCTCTGCACAGCCTGCACTTCTTTATCATTAATTTCTGGACTTAAACCATACATACTTCATTATCTAGTATGCTGAGAAAACAAACATGCTCATGGAGGTGCGTGTAACAATCTACGAGGAGCACAGGACAGAAAGGGATAAAATTGATTTCTTGAGGGGCCCAGACACTAGAACACGTTTTGGGAAGAAAACAGAATAGGATGAACCTGATCCCTGCCCTCAGACTGGCTAGAACACAAAACGAATCAAGCACTAAGGAATTGTGGCAGGTAGTCTGCGAGAAGAGGGGTTATAGAACTACAAAACAGGAAGCGTTATCTTAAGGAATGAGGAAACACTTCCAGAGAAAATGGCATGCAAGAAGAGATCTGAAGTGTTCCTTGAGGCTGGGAGTGGCAGGCAGGGCATACCCATTCAGGGTTAGAGAGTGAGGAGGTGGTGGGAGGGGAGGGTGAGACCAGGCTGAATGCAGGTTGGGGCTAAATTTTACAACATATTTATTCATTTAGTAGCAAGCAGACACAAATACAGTCCTTCGGTCTGTCTGTAAATCTGATAAAAATGTCCTTTATCCATTAGATGCTCCAACAACACCTACCAGGAGAGTTCACTGGAGGTAATATTCTCACAGGAGGATTACCTAGCCCACTACATGAGGTCAGGAGGGAGAGAATCCTCTGAGTTGGCTTCTAAACAGGAAGAATTTATAAGTCAAAGCTGAGGCAACAGTTTTACAGGTATTTTTACTAGGCAGCCTAGATTCTAACATCCTATTCCTGGAGAGACAAGGAGGATGACAAAGTCAGCTTTCTGTTACTATAATGAAATACCTGAGATAAACAACTGAGGAAGAAAGGCTTATTTTGGCTTGCATTTTCAGAGGTTTCCATGGTTAGCAACTATGTTGCTTTTGGACTTGTGATGAGGAAGAATATCATGTCAGAGAGCATATGGTAGAGCAAATCTGTTTACCTCATGATGACTGGGAAGCAAAGAGAATGAGGAGGGACTGGGGTCCTAATATTCTCTTCAAGGGCACATACACAGTGACCTAACTTCCTTTCACTAAGCTCCACTTCCTAAAGGTTCCATCACCTCCCAATATCATCACACACTGGGGACGAAGTCTTCAACACACAAACCTTGAGGGGCATTTATGATACAAACTATAGTAAAGCAAGAGCCTTGCTTATATTTCTAGGCGCAATCCACAAATCTCGGTCAGCAGTGACTTCACTTTCAGTGAAAAAGCATTAAAATTACGAGTATTATGTAAAAGTCCAAGGCCTCTGGTACTCATTGGAAACCAAGGTGGTTAATCCCTATAGATGGTGCCTATGGAGTATGACTTTTGGGGTTAGGATTTTTGAAATGTCAACTAATTACCCTCGGAGCAGCTACATATCTGGGCACACAACTCCTAGCTGGGCATAGATGGAAACACAGCGAATCGTATCACACTACCATGTTGCTGTGTCTTGAAGTAAACTTCAGACATCCATCATAACCAGTAAAAGTTCACCTCTGTTTTCTCCATTCTTTCTGAAAATGTCTAGATAAAACTAAGGAAAACATCACCATTCCAGTCTCATCCTTTGCATCAAAATAAAGATCAAAAGACATTTTGAAAAGTACTTTACAAAAAAGAAATACAAATTCAGTGAATATCCATTTAAAACAAAGGTAGTCAGAGGAATTGGAAAACTTGTGTACTGTTGTGGCAATGAAAAATGATGCAGCTGCTATGGGAAGCAGTATAGTGGCCCCTCAAAAAAAATTAAAATAGAATTACCACATGATCCAACAACTCCACTTCTAGGCATATACAAAAAAAAAAAAAGATTACATATACGGCACCAAAAATATTTTAGTGCATTCATGTTCATAGCAGCATTATTCATAAGAGCCAAAAGTTGGAAACAACCCAACCTTGAGATGTGACTGAAGAAACACGAGTAATATATACATAGTGTAAAATATTATATGGTTAAGAAACAAGGAAACACTGAGACATGCTATAGTACTGAGAGGACAGTATGCTAAGTTAATAAGCCAGAAATAAATACTGTATGATTCCACTTAGATAAGTACCTAGAGTAGTCAAATTCATGGCGATAAAGAAGAATCATGGTTGAGAAGGACTGCAGGGATGGAGAAGAATCAAAGTTCACATTTAATTGATAGAGTTTCCGTTTGGGAATGTTTTAATCGGCTTTTTTTTTTGCTGCTGCAACCAACTTTACTTGATCTGGTCATAACCTTCCATTTCCTTACAATGTTTTCGTGGCAAGTGTCTGCTTATGGATTCCTTTCACACTCCCAGCTGTAGTGGTTTTTCGGTCACACTCAATTTTGGCCACTGAGATCAGGAAGTGTTTTAGTCAGTTTTTTTTTGTTGTTGTTGTTGTTGTTGTTTTTGTTTTAACCACTGTGAACAAAATACCTGAAAAGAACAATTTTAGAAGAGGAAAAGTTTATTTTGGGGTTCACAGTTTCAGAGATCTCAGTCCATAGAAGATCGACCTCATTGTTTGAGACAGAGTATCATGGCAGAAGGGTGTGGTGGAGGAAAGCAGCTCAGGACATGACATCAGGAAGTAGCATCAGGAAGCAAAGAGACTGTTGCCCTGGGCAGGGACAAAATATAAACCCCACAGGCACACCCCCAAATGACCACTTCCTCCAGTCACACCCTACCTGCCTACAGTTACCACCTAGCTAATCCCCATCAGGGGATTAACACCCTGATTAGGTTAAGGCTCTCATAACCCAATCATTTCACCTCTAAACTTTCTTGCATTGTCTCACACATGAGGTTTTGGGGGACACCTCATATGTAAATCATAACAAGGAAGATGAAAAGATTCTGGAGATGGATGGTAGTGCTGGTTACCACCAACTTAAATACACTTTAAAATTGTTAAGATGGTAAATTTTATGATATCTGTACTTATCACAATTTTAAGTTAAAAAAGAAACCGCAAAACTTGTAATTCCCATCCCTGGGATTGTTCCCTTCAGAATATCCAAAATTATTTCAAAGCACCTCTGAATTAATTTTGACTTTTAGAAATTGTTTTTTTTTTTTTTTACTTTTAAAATATCAATTATTTCAATTACTTTTGAAACAAAAATTCCAAATATTTTTAAACTTTGAACATGACCTCTATATAATAGACACATACCGTACATGATTGCCAAACCTTTTAATATAATTTCCTACATTGCGAGTGCCACTTTACCAAAATACAATTCCCACACTTCCTTCCTTTCTAGGTTGAAGGCGTGTAAACTAGTTTCCACCTATCAGACCCACCCTTGTGAGACTTGGATAGTGAAGTGTGCAGTGTGAGGTGGGAACCATTATGTGGACATCAATATTCCTTTTTATTTTGTTTGTGTGTGTATGTTTTGTTTATTTTTATAATATTGGGATTGAACCCAGGGGTACTCTACCAAGTTTTTTTAAAAAATATTTATTTCTTAGTTTTACGTGGACACAATATCTTTATTTTACATTTATGTGGTGCTGAGGATCGAACCTCATGCTTGGTAGGCAAGCACTCTACCATTGAGCCACAATCCCGGCGCCTAGAAACAGTTTTATAATTCTAACAAATTTTATAATTCTAACAAATTTCCATGGTCCATAATATGGGAAGTACAGAAAAAATTTATTAGAGAATAATTTATAAAGTAAAAATCATGAGTTTCACTCAAAATGTGCACGTGTCAAATATTGTAATTCAATATTTAAGGAGAAAAATACTATGATGTTAAAAGCAGTTCAAAAGGACAACGCAAAGAACACATACATAAGGCAAACAGCAATGCTAACATGAATTTACAAACCAATGTTAATTAACTAGTCAGTATTCATCGGGCAAATGATCAATTATATTCCATCTGGACAAACTCATTTGCATACTATGGACAAAAATAATTTGAACTATTACAGGTTTTCTACAATTTACAGAGGTGTGAAATAGCCCAAAGCCAAGGAAAGGCCAAAGGACCCTATAGGGTTAGATAAACCTGCAAAGTGCGCCATAAAGGACACTCAATAATCCTCCCCGCCCCGCTGCTTTTTCCCACCTCGAAGTCTTCCACGATGCTGAAAACAGACAAACAAACAAAACCCCAAAATCCTTTGTAACTCCTCAATTCAGAAACACCCTGGCTTTGATCCTTTTGAGTTAAACTTAGTCGGGAAAGCGGAGCATTTACTAAACAACTTGATTGCAACATTTTTGGGCGCGCTTCTCGCCTAGGGCTTCTTCGGTGCACACCTGTCCCGCGCATCCCAGGCAGCTGGGCGCGTACGGTGCCGCGCACTCAGCAGCTAATGGCCGCAAGTCGACTGCGCAGAACTAGGGGATCATCGGAAAGCAGCTGAGAGTGCAGGGAGAAGCTAATCTGCAGGGGGCCAAGCAGTGACCAAAGAAAACTTTCAGAACTGAGATCCGCTAAAAACCCGGGAAACTGCGCAGCAACCAAGACCCGTGGTGCTACGGCGGCGTCACCGCCCCTTTCCTTCCCCGCCCACGGCCTGCCAGGCCCCAGCCTGGAGCCAGGGGCGGGGCGACCTTTGCTCAGTCCAGGAGCCATCCCAGCCGGGCGGGGTCAAGCGGTCTGGCTGAGGGCGGGGTGTCCGAATCTCCCCGAGTCCGAGGTCTCAGAGTGCCAGGTGGCTCCGGAGCTTCTCGCGCTCACCTCCTGCCCCTCCCACCCAGGCTGGGTTTGGCCACCCAGTCCCGCACCTGGATCCGCGGTTTCGGTCAGACCCGCCCGCGAACTGGTTTCGATTGGGGACAGGAGCGGGGCGGGAGGGAGGAGCGGCCAGGATGCGAGGAGGGGACTAGGGCGAGCCACGGAGTGGGGACAGACCCGTGCGGGAGACAAAGAGCGGCCGGAGAGAGCAGGGCGCAGCGCCACGACCCAAGGAGGCGCCCGAGCTGACTTCGGGGGTCAGAAGCCGGAGGAGCTTCAATACAGAAGGCAGCAGGAGAGCCGTCGTGCGGCGGGAGCTCCCCGGGATGCGGACGCCGGTGGTGATGACGCTGGGCATGGTGCTCACGCCCTGCGGGCTGCTGCTCAACCTGATCAGCACACTGGCCCCCGGCTGGCGACTGGTAAAGGGCTTCCTCAACCAGCCGGTGGACGTGGTGCTGTACCAGGGCCTGTGGGACATATGCCGTGAGCAGAGCAGCCGTGAGCGCGAGTGTGGCCAGCCGGACCAGTGGAGCTACTTCGAGGCCCAGCCGGTGCTGGTGGCGCGGGGACTCATGATCACGTCGCTGGCCACCACCGCCGTCGGGCTGCTGCTGGCGTCGCTCGGCGTGCGCTGCTGGCAGGAGGAGCCCCAGTTCCTGCTGGCGGGCCTCTCGGGCGTAGTGCTTTTTGCCGCGGGCCTCTTCAGCCTCATCCCGGTCTCCTGGTACAATCACTTCTTGGGGGACCGCGAAGTCCTGCCCGCCCCGGCCCAACCGGTCACTGTAGAGGTTAGCTATAGCCTGGTGCTGGGCTACCTGGGCAGCTGCCTATTGCTGTTGGGAGGCTTCTCGTTAGCGCTCAGCTTCGCGCCTTGGTGCGAGGAGCATTGTCACAGCTGTCGCAAGGCGACCCCAGCCGGGCCGCGCCGCAGCAGCATCAGCACAGTCTACGTGGACTGGCCAGAGCCCACACTTACACCGGCCATCAAGTACTACAGCGAGGGCCAGCACCGGCCGCCACCCACCGAATACGGTGCCACTCGCAAGCCCAAGGTCGGTTTTCCCATGCCGCAACCGCCGCCCAAGGCTTACACCAACCCGGTGGACGTGCTCGACGGGGAGGGGGGAAAGGCAGCCACCTCCCAGGGGGCATCCTCACGCAGCACCCGGCCCTGTCACAGATCGCTGCCCTGCGATTCTGATCTGTAGACCTCACCTCCTCCTTCCACCTGCAAGGCGGAGACCCTGGGCTTGGGAATGCCTGCACCATTCTACCTTGAACTTGCCAGCTGAGAAGCAGTCTGACTGGGGATTGGAACCCCATCACCTTCCTGAAACTGGTTGGAAAGGCGATCTTCCTTTACTGTGACCAAACTAGGCTCTTTGGCTCTTTGGACGTTTAGTTCAGGTTAGGACAGTTTTTTGTTTGTTTGTTTGTTTTCAGAATTTCATTTTTCTTTGCTGAAGGAGAGAAAGGTTTGTATCGTGTTAACAACCAGAGACAGTAAACAACAAGAAAAAGTTGAAATCAACAAAAAAAGAGGCTCAAAACTGGTTTAAGTGTAACTTGAAACTATAGTATTCTAACACTAATGAACTGGTTTAAGTGTAACTTGAAACTAGAGTATTCTAACACTAATGAATCTTGGATCAGTATAATCATTGCATTTTATTTTTCCTTTGCTTTTTAACTTCTTGTCATGCCAACTCTGGAAAGGCCAGTGTATTTCTGGTTGTGTATGAACCCAGGCTCTTTAAGAGTCATGAAAATGCCAGCAGCTTTAGTGGCTTTTATTGAACAAAATAATCTGGGTAACTCATGCGTACATCTCTTCTTGTGTAGATAGGATTTATCATTTTTATCACTTGTTTTGGTGTGAAAGGTCATTCAAGAGCTTCTCTTCCAGAAGCAAGGTAAATGAAGGCATGCACACAATACTGTTTTCTTCCTTGAATACCTCACCCTGGACACAGAAGACTCTAGATTTAATATTTTTTTACAAAATGGAACCTCATAGCTACATTTGGTAAAGTAGATATGTATATATCTTTTATTTATAAATAAAAAAATTAAACATCAGTTTCAGTAGGCCATGAAAGCTTTCTATACCTCCAGTGCCACTTTCGATAGTTGCAGCATTCTTGACTAACTATTTCCTGGCTACCTAGACACTGCTTCTGAAATCTAGCAGTCAGACCTTTGCACCTCTCTGCATTAGATTACAAAAAGAACACCCCCACCCACCTCAATCCCTGATTGCTTTTGTTTCCAGGTTTGTGCAGCATTCTGTACCAAGCCAAGGCTATTGTTGAAAAAACTAGAAGTACAGGTTTCCACTTGAAGTGAGAGAAATCTTTTCCTCTTCTTGAAGTGGTGCTTAAAGTCACAGGTAGGAAGCTCTGTGTTCCACTAAGGGGACTAAATCTCCAGGAGGACTGGCTTTCATTCCAAGTGGTTGACTTAAAGGTACCTTTCACTGAACTGAATCTCTTTTTTTAAAACATGCAGTTTAAAAGTGGGAACCATCAGTTCAGTAAGCACTGACTATATCGAGAGCTATGATGGAACCAATAAAAACATAGCTGCTTGTGCAGTGGACACAATGACATGCCTTCACATCCCTGTGATTCTGTAGTGGAATCACCTGGGGTTTTGTTTGTTTGAGATCCAACTTGAAGGATGGGTAGCCCTATCACTTTGGGATCCTTTTCAAATTCAGATTCTGATACTATAGGTCTGGGGACTCTGAAACTGATTTCCCAAGTGGCTTCTAGGAGATGTCAAGGCTGATGGTTCAACGGACCTACTTGGAGTTGCCAGGTTTTAGTTAGGACTTTGCCTCAAATTAAGTTTCAGTCACTGCTGGCTGTTCATAGACCTTTGAGCACCTGCCCAGGTGCATTTGGGGACTTGCTGTGGGAGCTGAATCAAAATGGAGCAAAGGCAGCTGCTCTTTTCAGCTAACACTTCAAAAGGCAGTCATTATTGCCTCTGGGAAATCAGGTCCTTGCATACAACATAGAGAGCCCAGATTTCTGGCAAGTACTGAATCTCACCTGCATCCTAATTCCAAATATTTCTAAGGAAACCTTGGTAAAAGCAAAACTGGTGCTTTGTACGTTTCACTTTCCCTCCTCTCTCAATTATTTCCCACTGGCTTATATGTGAAACACCCTTTCTCTGATGATTAGGATTTGATTACTGAAGAGTTAAAATTCTATGTTTGCCCTATCAACAGAAACAAGTCCAAAACTCCATTTTTAAAAATGCAAACTTTTGGATATTGTTATAAAAGTGTTCAGGATGGCACGGAGAGAGGCTCCTGCATCCCACTGGGATCTGTTTTTGGACTGAAGGCCATTCTCTGCCAGAGCAGCACACACTTGGCAGGGGCTTGAGACAAGGTGTGGGAGGAGGTGGAGTCTCAGGAGTCCTGCTGTGGGTGAGACTAGAACTTGGTACTGGCTGACCTAGCAACTGCATGGCAGTGACCCACTAGTGTAGAGTAACACTGTCCCCCACCCAAGCTCTTCACACCTGTTTGTGATGTGCCATCACAGCTCATTTTTAACCCCCTCAATCAGCATACCAAGCACGGGTCGCCACTTAATGCCTATAGGCTTTCCAGGATTACTCACATTATGCCTAGAGGACCAAGAGATCTGGGCAAGTGAAGCAGAAACTGCTTTAAGCCAGCTCCTGTTCTTCCTGTCCTCCAGTCTGCTCTCCTGTGAATGCCCACATCCTCATTAAGAAGGGGTGTGGGTTTTAGCATGTGAGCTGTTTATCCACTGCGGGGGCTGTGGGTGGTGCTATCAGGGTGTTTCAGCAACCACCATCCTCTTCGTTGCATAGATCACTCACCCAGTAAGTTTTGGGGACACCTGACATTTTGCCAGCACATTTGTGGGCACCATGGAAAACAACTATTTCGGGTCCTGTGGTATTCTAGCATGAGAGGTATTGTACAAGTGAAAGGAAAAATGGAAAAGCAGGGTCCAGAGATGGAGGAGAAAGGATGATAGATTAGGAAAAGTGGTGAGGGAGGAGGTGAGATGGGAGATGTGAGCAGAAAACTGTTGAAAAAAGAATGGGGAGCATTCAAGGCAGAAAGAACAGCAAACCCCAAGTTCCAATAAAGTACGAGTAAAACACTCATACTTCATTCTATAATAGTGTGGTAAAAACAGAAAAAAAACCCAGTGGTACAATTGAGTAAGACTGAATAAATCCAAAATTTACCCCTTACCAGATTAGTTTCTGTAGAAGTAAATACAGTCTGAACAATTTCTGAAAATGCTCCAGAATCAAATATAAACAATTCGATGTGAGTAGCTGATGGAACCCTCTGTTCATCAGGGTATAGACAGCCCCACAATCCAGTAGACAGGTAAGTAATTAGAACCTAAGAGCCTCAATCACATTCTCAGGGGTGCTGGAAAAGTTTTTCAACCAGGGTCTCTCTCAAAAACCCACCCATCTTCAGTCTGACCCTCCTAAAGTGAAGTCTTTGTCATTCATCTCTTTTAAAAAGCCTTCAGGATTCCCTTAAGTGTCATCCACTTAGCTCAAACTACTTGACTTGGCTGAGGCCTGAGTTTTCACCCTGGTTACCTTCCTGAATCAGTTCACATTCAAAATGACTCCCTTCCCCCATCAGCTTAGAGGTGTCATATTTGAACATATCATTTACATGTGGCTTAACCTTTGGTGCTTTTTGGGGTTTTACCTCTAAATTGAAGGTAAAAGCATGAATAGTTCCCGTTTATCTCAGTGTCTATGAGCAATGTATGAGGGTTACCTCTTAAAGTGTTTTCTGTACACAAGAGCTTCCTCCTCTCATACACACATGTGCAAAGTGATATATAGCCCAAGGCCACTGGCCCCAAAACCTAAGGGTGGAGTCACTACTGATGAGGTCCATCTCCCCGTGTGGGAAAGAAGGAAAATAAGGGACTCAATTATTACTTCTTGTAAAACCTTGTTTGAAATTCTCACCCAGATGTCCCAACAACCTCCACCCACATTCCTCTATCTGGTCACAGGCATAGTAGAATGACCTCCTCCCACCAATCTTCATTAAGCAGGACTGAAGACACGGAAATAAGGTTGAATTTGCTCAAATCAAGGAAAATATAGACAAGACTCAGCATGGGTCTAGGGATGAGTAGGGGACTTGATCTTTCAGTGGGGCCCATGGAGAGAATGGCTTCAGACTTAATTATGTCTTTACAATTCTTGTCCAACTGGTCTGCCCAAGTTACACAGACTGACAAGGACGTGAGCCAGCAAGCAGTCCTACTTAGAAACCAGGGTGACTCTAAGATGGAGAGAAAGCCTACAAGGGACGTATGTACATTTCACACACTAAGCATTTTTATGATTCCTATGGCAAATGTCCCTGTCACCTCCCTTCTTAAACCACTCATGCCAGCGGTTGCATCCATCATTAGGCTGAAGGAGGCTAAAGGAGGTTACTTAGATGTTCCCGGAGTTTAAATGACATATGCCTTTAATGTAAACCTTGCTCTTTCTGGATTTTTCCGTCATATGTAGTACTGGACTGAATTAGATATCATCAGAGGGCTTCTCTAACTTCAATACTCTGAAGGTGACCATTAAAAATTAGATGAGGCCTGAAGAGAAATGAAATTTGAACAGTGGAGGCTGGGGAAGCTGATTGACCTATATAATTCTGTTGTCAGTCTGAAAGCAACAAACTCCATATTCTAGTTCTTGATTTCTCTGAATTCCATAAGCTCCTCCCGCCCAGGAGTTAAGAATAGTAGAGACTTAATATACATCCTCCCACCATGACCTTTTCCCCCTTGTGTCCTAAGAAGAATTAGTATAAGTTCTTGGTTTAACTCTTAATTGCTATCAGCAGACATAAAAAGTTTTGTGTAGGGCTCTTTGAACCAATTAGCATTTATAATTCTAAAAAATTCTTATTTTTTCCAGAAGAAAACCCAAACCTATCACTGTGTTAGATAAGTTGAGTTTCTAGAAGGAAATGTGGATTTTACATCTGCCACAGGCTTACTGCTCCATCTATTAGGTGTAGATAAATTAAGAAATTAAGAGAGCTCATCATAAAAGAAGGCTCTTGTAGTTGATAGTATGACATTTCTACAAACATAGAAGATAAAGTGATGAAATTGGCATGCTAAAACCAGTTCAGGGAATAGGAATGGCTAGGAATTATTAAATGTAAAATCTGGAGTATTCATTTTTAAGATTAAATCTTTTCATGAACTATTCAGAATGTTCTGTAAATTCTTGAATGGGGAAACAGAATGTTAAACTAGATTCAGGTGAGATAATACACTCACAGGAGATCAAAGATAAGAATAGTTATAAATAGACCAGGGTGGGGCAGGGAGGAAAGGTGATACTTGCTATACTTAGAAGATTTGGCTGCCTGCAGTCAGCTCCATTTTTCCCAAGAGGAGGAAATGGCAGGTGTTTCTGGGTCCCAAACTGGAAAGGGAGCCTGAAGAGTGGGGCTGGAATAGCATTCCAGCTCAGAGCCTACAGAAGCAGGCTGAGCCAGGTGGAACACACACCAATTGATGTAGGACTTAAGGTCCAAAGGAGACCAAGGCAGCAACTCAAACCTGGGCAGAGAAAGAGATAATACTGTTGTACATGCTTTTGAGTTTGATCCTTTCATGTCATTTTTATGTACAGGGAAAAGGCAAAGACTTGCCAACGACAAAACTGACTGCGAGACTGGCTTTTGGAACAGGGATAGTAAGAAAAATCTAATTCTCTCCATTCCTGAGAAGGGCTGAGAGTGCTGTGGCGCTGAAAGTCTTTCTCAGGCACAGCTGAGCACCAGCCAGAGACTCAGCCTTGTCTCAGCAGGAAAGGGGGTTCCTGGGCATTTGTCGTTCAGGTCAAATTGATCTTTACTTCAATTTTTTTTTTTATGTTTCATTGAGAACACAGTTTATATATTACCCAGAGTAATATATAAAATTATACTTGGGGATCTATATGAATTTATTCACCAAGACACTAAATATGAAAAATCTAGATCCAAGCAAGAAAAATTTGCCAAATAAAGCTGTTTATTACAATTGAGACTCATGTTATTGGGTAAAAGTGCTATGCTATATACAGACCTTTTCATTTTCACTCCATGTTCAATTGGCCTGTTGATATAGGTTATTATAATCTCAATTTTAGCACTGGCAACACATTCAGGACTAAATGGTTTGTCCAAGGCTGCTACTATCCAATTTTAGACAATACCCCATCTTCCATCATGGATTCAGAACCCTTGGATTCCTCACATGGGTGTGAGGTCAGTAATAACCCAAGAAGACAAACAGAGGTGTTAGCAGTCCAAGTACCTGCATGTTCCCCCAGCAGGTAAGAGCTAGTTGAGGTGAATTGGGGCACAGCTATACTCTGTTGCTGACTACAGTCTCCATCCACTTTATTTTAAATAAGCCCTGGACAAATCATGTGTCTGAGCTGCTACATCTGTAAAGTATATTAACCTGTTCTAGTATTAGTTTCAGAATTGAATAAAAGCACAATAAAAACAACTTTATAAATCTTAAACAAAAATGAGTACTCAACAACAAAATTTATCTGAAAGAAGAAGTGGTAGTGAACTATCATTTGAGCATTTGCTACTCTGCAGAAACTTGGCCTTTCTCCTAAAAGGCAAAGAGATCACTATCTCCGGTAAAACTGGAAACAGGCCAGAGGATTAACTAGTAAAATCCTTTAAATCAGTGTTAGAGCCAAGATTCCAACGCAGAACTTCTGACTAGTACTGGGTCAGATGCTGTGGGATTCAAAAGGCTCTGTGTTTCTAAAACATATTAACAAAACTAGACAACTTTTTCCAATTTAAGAAGCACTTATTTTAATAAGTCATTATGATTTACCACAAGCTGTTAAGGAGGTTAAAACAGTACACAACGAAATGTATAAACGATTTTCACTGGAATGTTTCAGTTCCATTTTTATAAGCTCAGTCAGTTTGTAAAGAGGTGAGCAATTCCTAGGGGAAAGGAGAGTTGGAGTTAGATATTATATGTTGCATGAGCCCAAAGCAAAGATCAAGGATGTTAAACTAGGCAGAAGTCAGCAGAGATTACAAGGGGACCTAAGTTTTAAGGGTAATGCAAACCCTCATAACATCCTACCCCACCCCACCATGTGGAAGTCCACTAAAAGCTAATTTTTGATTGTTATTACATGCATGTTTCACCTTGTTCAAGCTGTAGTTCTTTTTTAAAAAAAATATTTTTATTTCATTAAAATTTTTTTTTTCATTATCAGGGATTGAACCTGGGGGCACTCAAACACTGAGCCACTTTCTCAGGGTTTTTTTTTTTTTTTTTTTTTTAATTTTCTTAGAGACAAGGTCTTGCTGAGTTGCTTAGGGCCTCATGACTTGCTGAAGCTGGCTTTGAACTCTCGATCCTCCTGCCTCAACCTCCCAAGCTGCTGGGATTACAGGTGTGCTTCACTGTGCCCAGCTCAACCTGTAGTTCTTTAAACCAGAGTCTAAGGACAATAGAGCCAACAGACAATAGCTTGAAACATAACAGCAACATTCACCAAAAACAAGAATCCCTTTAAATAAACAGTAACTACTTTCACTGAACAGGATTTTTTTCAAAAGGACATTTCTTTAACCACATTTCACAATCCATTAGAAAGAGACTTCCCAGCTTTCCTCAGCATACCTGTTCATCGTAGGCTTCATTGACAAAAATCTCACTATTCATTAGATTTTCTTCTTCCTGGTCATTTTCTTTATTATAGGTCAAATTTCTTGATGATGCTGTGCTAGTTCTAGAAATCAAAAAAGCAAAGTTAAAAGAACTGTTCCTTGAGATAGATGCTAAGATTGGGGTATGATTAGAAAAGGCCAGCTTATCCCCTATCAAAGATAGTTGCTATAGAAACTATGCCTTATTTTAATCTAATGCCCACTTAAAAGTAAATGATCAGGAATGTACAATACTTCAATTATTCTTTGTTACAGGCATGCACTTAGCTTCAAAAATGGCATCTCTGCTCAACTGAGAGAAGCCACGTGATTGAAGTCAACCAGAACTGGATCTAAGGACAGGCACATGGTAGGTGGACAACAGTGAATGAGAAAGCAGGTGAACGCAGCAGAAAGACCTGAGGTGACAATCAAAAGCCCAAGGGTTACATCTCAGGACGGTGATGTTAACCAGTTAGCCATTAACCAGAGATGCTTTGGGCAATGGCCTTTTCCTCTCAATCTGCACAAGGAAGGCAGGACAGAGAGGTAGCTTTTAAAGCTTCCTTCATCTTCACATTTCTTCATCTGTACGTCTTTTTTTTAATGTTTATTTTTTAGTTGTAGTTGGCCACAAGACCTTTATTTTATTTATTTATTTCTATGTGGTGCTGAGGATCGAACCCAGAGCCTCGCACGTGTGAGGTGAGTGCTCTACCGCTTGAGCCACATCCCCAGCCCCACTCTGTATGTTCTTTAGTGTCCCTTTCTCAATGTGTTTAGTCAGTGTCTTCCATCACATCTTTTCTACTCTTACTTTTTCTGAAATCTCATTTTTTATTCCTGCTGTATCTTTAGGGTCTGTCTTGCTTTGGGCCCAAACTTAGCACTTGTGCTTTAAATAATTCCTGAGTTTATTTCACCTCTAGTTATGGACTAAATGGTGATTCCCAAGTGCCTAGCATCCATATGTTGAAGTCCTAACTTCAAATAACCCAGAATATGACTGTGGGGCCTTTAAGGAGGTAATTAAGTTAAATAAGACCATGAGGGTGAACCCTAATCCAGTATGACAGATGTCTTTATAAGAAAAAGAGATTAGGACACAAACACACTGAGGGGAAGACATGAGAAGACACAGGGAGGAACTGGTCATCCATCTGCCAGAAGAAAAGCCACAGAAGAACCACTCCTGCTGACACCTTGATCTTGGGACTTCCAGCCTCCAGAATGATGAGAAATTAAATTTCTGCTGTTTATGATACCCAGTCTCCAGTATTATGTTATGGCAGCTCTAGCAAACTAGAACACCTCCTAACAAATATTACCTCCAATCACTGGCACTGACCTTACTGCCTCACTGAAGGGGAATTTTCTCACTTAATTTCTCAGACTCTGCCACTGACCATGGTTAAGACAGATTTTTACCTGCATAAATACCTCAGACCTCATACAGTAGTGCTTACCTCAGGTCTCAAAGACATGGTCCCAATTATTGTTTCTCCAGGGTATCTAATAGGTAAGACTGCTTTACCACCCTAAGTCCTTCCTTAAAAGACAGATTTCTAGCGTGGACTTACGTCTTCAACTCCATTAATATCAGAAGCTAATACAATTCTTCCATGGAAACACGAGCTGATACTTACCGTTTTAATTTGTGCTCTCTTCTGAAATGTAGAAATGCCCCCAGCGCTACCAGAACAACTGATAAGGCAGTGGTTACGCTGAATGCTATGTAGCCAGGGGTGGGTCCATGTACTGCCTCCTCACAGAACTCTCCACCATATTCCCTCAGACAGCTGCATTTTCTCAACTTTCCTTCTGTTGTACAGATTCCCCTCCCATTACAGAAATCACGGCTGCAGGGCACATGTTTTGCCTTCTGAGAGTCCTCGGGCTGAACAGAAGCCCCTCTTTCCTTAGTTTCTGGGGTCTTGCTCTCTCTGGCAGGCATCAGAGTGGTTAGTGGGTTTGTGACAGGATCCCTCATTCTTTCTGGGCCTGGATGTCCAGGTGTGGTGGACTTGGTAGCCTGGGGAGGTCGGGAAGCTTTTGGAGTCAACCTTTTGCCTGCTTCTGACTTTGTAGGTGTTGATGTTGAATGAGATTTACCTGGTCCAGTACCTGTAAACACAAGAGGTAGGTGATACGGGTAGAGTTTACACACACACACACACACACATACACACACACAAACACCCTTTTATTTCTTGTGGCAGGGACTCATTACATTGCTTAGGGCCTCACAAAGTTGTTGAGGCTGGCTTTGAACTTGCTATCCTCCTGCCTCAGCCTCCTGAGCCACTGGGATTATAGATATGTGGCATGGCACCGGGCCTACCATTGCTTTTAATTAAACAAAATACTGTAAAATCATACAGATATAGAGATATGAGGTGTCCCCCCAATATTGTCTCCTATGTTAATGCAGAAATATTTGGAGGTAAAATGATTTGACGGTGAGAACTTTAACCTGATCAGCCCATCCTAGTTTGAATGGACTAACCAGGCAGTGATCATAGGCAGGGTAGGGCACGGCTAGAGGAAGTGACCGCAAGGGGACATGCTCTGGAGGGGTTCGTCTTCCTTGTAGCCCCTTCCCCTTCCTCTCCCTCTGCTTCCTAGCTGTCACGAGGAAAGAGGTTTCTTCTACCACATCCTTTGAGCATGATGTTCTTCCTTACTTTGGGCCCAAAGCCATGAAGTCAGCTGTCTGTAGACTCAGACCTCAAATAAAATTTTCCTACTCTAAGTTATTCTTGTCAGGTATTTTGATGAAAGCTGACAAAAAGCTAATGGTAGAATCAACTCTGAGAATCAAAATTCATTTTCTTTCCTATTTAAGAGAAAGTGACTAGGGTTTAATAGCTATTGGTTCTTCCAGATAGTCAGATTTTCTAAGAAGCAAATTTAGATTGAGAAGTGAGTGAGAACTCTTCACTGTAAGATTCCTGATTCCATTTCCAAATCTTTTTCGTTAGCGGTTATGACCAGTTTCAGCGTGACCATCACAAACTTGCTCCGTGGAAATGCATTTCTCACCATCCTTACAAGATTTTGATGACTCCGAGCATCCTGCAGACTCAAAGCATTTGTTTGCATCGGCCAAGTAGTACCCACTCGGACACTTGCAAGTCTGTCCCTCAGGGTTTGGTAGACAGATATGGCTACATCCTCCGTTGTCCTTTGAGCAGCTGTTACTACCTGTGGATCCACCCCACCCCCAAACATATTGAGTTAGATTAGGTTTCAGAAGAATCTGTGGTTAATGAATTGAGCCCACATTGTTGACATTAATCTCTTGATTTTATCTCTTCTTACTTTATTAAACCCATGATCACCCTCCCAAAGTATTCAGTTAGGTATTCCAATTGTGTCTATGAGATAGTAGAGAAAAACACATGATCATTCCCATGTTGAAATTTCATGTATTAGTTAACATGAAAAATAGATACTAGTGTCAATGAATAGAATAAAGACTAGCTCCACGTTTGGGTTAAAGTGGTATTTCAATTATCCTGTTGTTGTTGTAACCCAGTGCACAATAATAAAATTGAAAATAGAACCCAAGTACTATCATTTGGGTCACAAGTGTCCCCTAAATGTTTCTAAGTTAAAGGCCTGGTAAAGGCCAAAATCCACAGTGTGACACTATTGAAAGAGATGGTGGAAATTTTCAGGGGAGTTATTTAGCTTTCTGGAGACATGCCTTTTAAGGAGACTGTGGGACCCTGGTTTCTTCTTCTTCTCTGTTGCCTCCAGGCCACAAAATGAACAGTGTTGCCTTGCCACATGTTCCTGGCCCCGAAGTAATGAGACCAAACCAACCATGGACTGAAACCTCTAAAACTGTAAGCCAAAATAAACCTTTTATCTTTATAAGTTGATTATCTCAGGGATTTGTTATAGCAATGAAAAGCTGACTAACACACTAATTCTACCAGTGCTCAGGCTAGTGAGTTTACTACTTGATTGTGAATACTACGTAAGTAATGGGACTAATTATGTACCTTAACCAGTTTGTGTAGAAGTACATAAGGATAAGAGATTTACGCAGGTCTACAGGAATTTGCCATAGAAACATTTTAACATTTAATGGGAAACACAAAGATATTTCCGAGAGATATGGGATGATGGAGTATTCCAAAGTTCAGTAGATTACAGCACTGTCATAGTCACTGCAAGTTTACCTACCTTGTTGACTAAATTTACTGTAAACTTTTAAGTCCACAATCTTCTGGTCTACTTGGAACCACCGATTTTCTAAAACTTCTGTTTTGCTGTACCAAACTTTAGTGATTTGGGCTAAAACAAAATCCAATGAAAAATCATTAACAAAAACAAAATTCTATCTTAAGGCAACTTCCTGGGTAAAGAACATGGTTCAGTATGAATACTTTCATTCATTGGCCTAAACCCCAGTTGAGTAATGACAATTTTACAAAAGAGACACATATTTTTCTAAACCTTATTTCTGGAAGAGAAATAAAAACCATTATATACTTTCCTCCATAATAAAGTCACATGTTTGTAAGCATGACCAGAATATCCATATATGTCCCATATATAGTGAGTGAATATCCATATATAGTGAGGATATGTGGAGGCACATTCAATGCTGGATCCATGCAATTAATGAGTAATGATTTTAAATACTATTCTAGAACAACATTTCCAGAAATGGCTTATCTGCAACAAGAGTTACCATGGGATCTTAAAATAAGATGGCAAAGGTCTCATGATGTACCTAATTAGATATCGAAGGTCTCACAATGTACTTAATAAATTAGCATCTCTCAAGTAGGAGCTGAAAACTTGTTTTTTTCCTTCCAATTCTGATGTGACTAGCCCAACTAGCCAATGGACTGGCATTTGAAAATATAAAGAGATAAAGATTTATCATAAACAGAATTTTATAGTTTCTTTAGACATGAGTCAGAAATTTATACACCAAAATCTAATATATATAAAAACAATACACTAGAACACTGATTTAGTATAATCCCTTTGAAATAAGAGAAATTCCATGTTAGAATGCTTGTTAATTTACTTAATACTCTCAAGGGTACTTAATCAACCAAGAGAGGTACTGTCTTCATTTTATAGGTAAGGTATTAGAACGACTGATAGCAGGCATACCACCTAGTTCTAATTCCTAGCCCAGTTCTCTGTGTACTATACCATGGCTATAGCTTGGATAAATGTTATCCAAAGGTCCACGTGTTGAGGTGGGATCCTTAGCCTGTAGCTCTACTGGAAGGTGCTAGAACCTGTAGGAGGTGGAGCCTAGTAGAAAGAAGTTATATCATTAGGGGTGTGCCCTACAGAAGGGGATATTGAGACCCTGGGCCCTCCTCCTCCTCTGTTTCCCCCTCCAAGAGTGAGAAACCTCCTCTACCACATGCTGCTACCATGATGTTCAGGCCCCAAGGCAACAGGGTCAAGTAATCATGGACAGAAACCTAAGAGACCATGAATCAAAATAAACTCCCCTTTTAAGTTGATTATCTCAGGTATTTTGTCTCAGTGATAGAAAATTAACATAACCATGGTATCATCAAAAGCAGAGAGCCTCATATGAAAGTCAGGAATTTCAGGAAGAAAGGAACTAAGCTTATTCATAGGAACAAAAACCAAATAACTAGAAGTTCTCCCCAAGTCACGGAATCACTGTTACAGTATCCTTTTCCAGAGTAGTTTTTCTTCCAAAGGCCAGATACTGCCAAAGACTGGTGCTAAGCCCTAGTAGCAGATACTCTCTGGATATCCAGGAGTAAATTCAGATCACAAAGATAATTGGATGGAGAATCAAGACCTACCATCATCAGTTGTTGTCCAGAACATCATGCCTTGACCAAACGTAAAGAGGTTAAGGCCCTGAATCCCTTGGCGGTCTACTCTGTGTCTAGAGCCATCTTGTTGAATACTTTCTATGAGTCCTCTTCCTAGGAAGAGAGGTTCAGTTAATTTCATTTGGCCCAAACACCCATCCTACATCCTGTAGCTCTATCTGCCATGTCCTGCCTCCCCTCCTGTCTGCCATGCCTTCTCTAAAATCAGGTCTGCTTCATTCATTCCTCTTTAACAGCGATACAACAAGTTACACATGCAGATTTCTTAAGTTCTCAATTTTTATTTCACGAGAGGAACTGCATGACTCTGTGGGCTATGACATGCCACTTAGGACGGGAGAAGATTGTTTAGGATGTGTTGGTAGAAAATGTTCATGCAGAACAAAAAAGCTGATTGAAATTGTGGCTGAAGACAAGAGAGCCAGAACTTCATTATTTCACTCTGGCTTCAAGGTTTAGGGTGCCGTTAGCAACTGCTTACCAGTATCAGCCCAGTACAGGCGGGTCCCTGAATCCGAAAAGGCCAATCCCACAGGCACCTGGGATTTCCGCCATAGCATCTTCCTCCTGCTGCCATCCATGGAGGCACATTCAATGCTGGAACCACGCTTCCTATCATCTAGGGAACCCAGGTCCACGAAGCACATGACTGCAGTAGGTGGGTGGAGCACCACAGACACTGGGCGGTAAAGATTTTCACTGAGCAAGACAATAGGATACTGGGCTTTTAAGGAACCTACACTGATACGCGGCTGTTCACTGTCAATCCAATATACGTTTCCACTCAGCCAGTCCACAGCAAGGTCAACCACAGTCCCCTTCACAGAAGTGATTTTCCTCCACGCAAGTGTGCCAGGATCTTTAAGCCTCAGCAGCCTGATATCACCATGATTCAACTCTGAGAGATAGAGAGTTTTTTCCTGGACGATATAATCCATTGATGCAAGCTGGTCCACATTGGTAAAAGGAAGCATTCTATGTTCTGGTAAAGTTCCTTGTCCTGGGAAAGCTTTTAGATTTTTCAGATACACCTATGGGGGGAAAAAAAATTTAGGACGGTAGAACTGAATTGGTCTAGTCTGACTCTTCATTGATTTTGCATTAACATTAGGATTCCTAAGTTTCAGATTTTCAGATATTCTACCTTCTGAAAGCAGAGAGAAGTTCTTTTGCTCCCTTCCTAGAGCTTCAAGGACTGAAACTTCCTAGAATCTATGTGTTTTGAAGATTTGTACATCTCTTGAATGTCTTCCTCTTTAAATGAGATTCTACTAGTGAATTTCCAAAACCAATCTTCCACCCCAAAATTTCTTTTTTAAAATACCAAAGTTGACAAGTCCTCTGGATGGTAGAGGTTAGGGGTGACTTGTTTGTTATGACTATCTACTCCTATAATAATTTTTTTTTTTGTATCAATGATTGAACTCAGGGGCATTCAACTACTGAACCACATCCCCAGCCCAATTTTGAATTTTGTTTAGAGACAGTGTCTCAAAGAATTGCTTAGTGCCTTGCTTTTGCTGAGGCTGGCTTTGAACTCAGATCCTCCTGTCTCAGCCTCTTGAGCCACTGGGATTACATGCAGGCACCACCACCAGGCTCTCCTCCTGTAACTTAAAACAAGTTTCTTCATTAGATGAGCTTCCTCTCCAGGCTAGAACCTGCTGAGCTGCTTGTATGTAGAGTGTCTCTGCATCATCAACTAGGTCCTTGGACAACTAAGCAAAGGTAAGCCCACTCTCAGATCTCTACCCTCACTGTGTTCTGGTATACTAAGAACTTCTTCAGGGAATTTTAAGTAGGCATGGTCTTCATTCAAGTATTTTGGAATACCTTATTTTGGTCATGATGGCAAGCAGCACATACCGAGTACTGAAATTTAAGTTGTAGGTGAAGAATATTCCAAGGGAAAGGGCCCCTCCCATTGACACCTGTATGTGGAGAATTCAAACACCCACAGTCTGAAACAGTCTGTTTCAGATATGTAAGGAAAAGCTTGGGAACAGTACCTGCATGATAACTGTGGGTAGTACAAGAAACACAAACGCAGACTCCTTGAGTGGGACACAGGTGGTTCCATCATCTGCAAGCAGGAGCCCCACTGGACAATGACAGCTCCCCTTGGATCGTGGGCTCAGAAGGCACAAGTGAGAACATCCAGTGTCCAGACAAGGATTAGAAGACCTGGGCTGTAGCACCTCATGCATTATCTGGAAGAAAATAGCCAGTTGCTGCTATGTATTACTGAATTCTTAAAAACAGAAAAACAACATGAGTAAATTCTTCTCTCACTTGTTTATTTTTATAAATAAATATTTATCTACTTATTTTAAATAAGTAATTTTTTTTCCTAGCCTGGGAAAATAAATCTAGGTTCATGGATGCTAAGTACACACTCTACCACCGAGGTACACTCCAATCCCTAGTTTTTAAATTTTTTTTTTAGTTGTAGATGGACACAATACCTTTATTTATTTATTTTATGTGGTGCTGAGACTTGAGCCCAGTGCCTCACACATGCTAGGCAAGTACTTTGCCACTGAGCTACAGTCCCAGCCCCTAAATTTTGCTTTTTAATCATTATAGATGTATGTCACTGTTTGGTATTTAGGCAGCTCATGTAACTCATATGTACAGCCTTTCTGGGGAGAACTAGGGGAATAACTTAAAGAGCATACTATATACCTTGAGTCCATAGGGCTGTCCAGAACGCTTGATGAGGACAGCCCTGTTCTTGCCTGTCATCTTCTGCACACGCTGCACTGTTCTTGTCTTCATCTCGGACCAGAAGACTTCATCTTCAAACACAGCAACTGAAAAGGGGTTCTTGATTTGTGTTAGCTGCAACATCTAAAATGGTGAAGGTGACTTTTCTAGGGTGAGTTTTACATACGAGACACATGACATTTCAAACAAGCCTAATGTCAAAAGGACACTTACACTAATGCCAGTACCATCTAGGTTGGCAGAGCCAATACAGTGAAATTTGTCATCGGACCAGAATATCTTCCAACTTAACTGGTCGAGGGCTATGCTAGTTGGCCGTCCAAGACCTTGACTGATGAGTATTTTCCTGTCACTGCCATCCATTCCGGCTTGCTCTATTTGAGGTTCTTCTCCAATTTCGGACCAGTACATTAATCTGTGCAAATAAAAGTCAACTTTAAGATAATGTATTGCCTTGCCTTATAGAATATAAGGTCAATGCATTCCTTAAAACACTGTTTTACAGCTCAGTTATTTTTTCCTTCAGCGTTAATTGGGTCCAAGTGCACTTGTGAAATATTAAAGTACACTTTTCCTTGACATTTCATGGTGATTGTTTAGACATCATTAGAGGGTATAGTATCTATCACAACAGTGATACATGAATTCTGAGAGTACATTAGTGCCTAGCCTGGAAATATCCAGGGAACCTGCCAATCTTTCCTTGGCTAAAAAGTAGGATAGTTTCATGGGCATATGCATGTCTTAGACTTCATTCTTAACCATAGGCTATTAGATGCATTGAAAACTACTGCCCGTTTCTGGAGGACCATGTTGATAGATTCCTGGTTAAAAGTATTAAAAAGGTAAGAAGGAAGAGAGAGGGTACCCAATCTGGGTTACCTTTGGATCTTATTTCTTGTATCTTTTTCTTATATTTGCTATCCATAAGGCCTCCCAGTGAGGATATGGGAATGTTAACTTTAAATTCTTTGCTTTTGCAGAAGGAAAAAAGATTCTAGATGGAATAAACCAAGCTTGCCAAAAACTCATATTATTGTAAATTTCACATTTTTCTTAGGTTCCACACTTACTCATAATTTTAAAGTCATAAAGGTCCAGAGGTATATATGTCTATTTGAGCAGAAAAAAATATAGGTGAGCCACTGAGCAAACAATACTTTTATCTCATTTTACTGAAATTAGATCTTTTTCCAGAGTTTCTAAGATTACTTTTGTATAGCTGACCCATATCACTATAGATCTAAAGTTTAGTAAGTTTTCCATTCATTCTGTGATAGGGAACACAAACAACCTAGAACTAAGGAGGAATAACCAATTTCTAGGTCTTGACCAGTCATTCTGACACCTGGACTCACCCATTTAGGGGATCCAATGCCAAAGATTGGGGCTGAGTCAAGTCATCATCCAGGACAATTGTATACTCAGATTTCCCTCTCCAAATGGCAGTCAACTGAATGGCTAAAATCTGACCAGCTGTCCCATCAGTCCAGTAGAGATTCCTCCCAATCCAGTCGACCATTAGACAGTTTGACTTTATACCTGAAGAGAAGAAATAATTTAACATGAGTACACTGTTGAGTGGCAACTTTTACTAGGTTTGAGTTCAAGGGTTCTGGAATTGTACACCATGTTAATTAATTTTCCATCTCCTATATGCATCTCCAACGCAGCAAATCTTTAAAATTCTCCCCCCTCCTATAGTAGATGACCATTAGAGATAATGGTCACCAGCTGATATTTTTACAGACCCTCATGACTACTGAGAACACCATGCACCTTTCCATTTCCTACCAACTAGCAAGCCTTGGCCTCTTTTAGCAAAAGAAATATGATCAAATTCATGTTTTGAATGTAAACAGCCACTCGTTTTATTTTTTATGCAATGTGTATTTGATAAGCATGGAATGGAAGCCTTAAAGGGTGCAATACCTTTTACCACGGTCCCTTTCTTTTTAGTGTCCATACTTATCCACTTTATACTTTCTGCATTGAGATCTGCCCAGAAGACTTTTTGATCCACTAAATCATAGTCAACAGAGAAAATAATCAGGTTCTTGTCTGTGGTTGCAAGAATATCTTCTTTCAAGCTTCTCAGTCCATAGAGGAATAGGTTAAACTGAATTGCAACAAGCAGGACTGGTTCAGCACCTGTCAAATAAGAATTGCTTTCAACAGTCATAAAGGAATTTGAACAGTAAAAGCCAGCACTGACTAATGAATTAAAGGACAAAGTAGTCTCTTGCCTTCTCACTGACAGGGCTAAGATGCCAACAAGATGAGTAGTTCTTCATGATGTAATGGTTAGAATAATAACCATAGTTAAAGATACTTAGAATTTTTTTTTCCATTTTAATTCTCTTCTAACTAAGTATTTGGGAGCAGGCAGACCAGAAAAAAATGCTCGACTGTACAGGTAAGGTTGAGTCATGGTTACAAATGCCAGAATTATGGTTCTGTTACAGTGACATCTTATTAGCAGGTAGTTTCAGATTAATTCAGTGTGAAATGCAAGGTTTGAAGGGATAACTGTGGGGAGGTTCTTGGCTCTTTTTTTGAAGAAAAACAAGCAGGAGCATTTAGGATATAAGAAAGACAGATTTACATTGGGATTCCTGGAAGATTTAGGAACTCAAAGCTCACAATCCAGGGCTCTGAAAATATGTGCAGCTCCAGTGTACCTGTCGCTTTGCAGGTATGGCCATCAGGCTCCAGCAAGTAGCCAGGACGACAGGTACAGATGTAGGAGCCCTGGGTATTGACACAGGTCTGACTACAAGGCCTACTACCCGACTCCTGGCACTCATTCACATCCTGGCAGATCCGACCACGGCTCTCCAGCTGAAAGCCTTGCTCACAAGCACATATCTGAAAGAGACAAGAAGACATTAAAAATTTCTGAAGACAGAACAACATTGACAAAATGGCATCAACCTTGGAATGAAATGTGTACGGGGCTGTGTTGAATTCTGACAACTCAAACTGTTCTAAGAACCAACTTTATATTTAATATAGTCAATTCTCTTTGCCTTATCAACCATGCCACACCCCTTATACCCTTTTTACCATCATGGGTCCAAGTTCAGCCCAGGACACCCAGAGCCTAAGCAGGATCACTGCCGGGAGGGGCATGCAGACTTATCTAGCTGGCTGTCTACCAACAAAGATGCCAGTACAACCCGATACCAGAACAGTTTTTCCCCGACTTGTCCATTAGAATCAAGTTCACTGTGTTCTGCCAACCAACAATACTAACTAGAGCCCAGACAGTTCACCATTTAAGGGCAGGTCAGATTCCAAATACTCACATGGATGCAACTGTTTAGAAGCAGGTAGACAATTTCCTGCAGCATGAGGGGACTGTTTGGCTCTTAGGACAATCCACAACAGTTCTCACTTAGCCCTCCATGTCATTTAGAGCTCAGATGGTCATAGTTTCTACAAGCTGAGTGGCAAGGTTCCAGGAGATTCGAGATAGGAAAGGAGCTAAAAAAAAGTCTCACCGGGAGCCAGAAGGCTCAGGCAGATCAGTGGATGGTCAAGACAGCTCTGCTATGTAAGACTTAAGAGGTCAAGGAGCACTCAGGGACAACCTGAACGAGACCACTGCCTACTTTCCCTAGACCAAGTTTATAGCTGCTAAAGAACAGAAGCAACTCACAGGCCCGGCTGGGGACGGGTAGCAGGTGTGGGAGCACTGTCCTGGGCTGCAGGCTGCCAGCGAGCACACTCCACCTTCATCAGAGCCATCAGAACAGTCTTCCTTCCCATCACACACCTCGCTGAGGCTCAGGCAGGCATCGGTGCCGCACCGGAACTCAGAACCCAGGCACTTCTGAGGGGGGCCTGCAAGGGATGGCTTCTTACTTAAGAGTTGTTTTCTGGCCCCCAGGGATCCCTCCCTCAGCATGGTCTCCCTGTGTATAATCAAGATGCCTCCGTTTGAGGAACAGATTTCTGGTTCTGTAGCATGTGCTTGTGAGCTGGTTGCTCATTCCCACAGTTAGCCACCAGCGAGGGGAGCCCTTGAAAGCCAATGACCTCTGCACCCCTGTCCCGCCCACATGGAGGGCTCCCTTTACTTACATCCAGCCTCGTCACTGCCGTCCCTGCAGTCACTGTGCCCGTCACAGTGCCAGGAGTCAGGCACACACTGGTCTCTACTGGCACAGCTCCACTGGGTCGGGCCACACTGAAGCACCTCAGGGTCACAGTCCTGAGGAGACAGAGATGTAGTCAGCAGCTCCGGCATCCAGAGCCCAGAAAGGGAGCTTGGGGGAAGGAGGCTTGGGTTAGGAGACTGCTCTCAAGCCCGCACTTTAAGGAGGCCAGATGGAGTCCAAAATCTCAGAAGTGACATGAATTATGAGAAAGTCTTTCTGTAGCTGGAGTTTAGGATATCAAGTAGTGGGAAGCAACGTCTAATTTTTGACACACAGACCGATTGGGAAGCCTTCATTTAATTTAAGAAACAGCAAAAGAATTGTTCTAGAAACACTGATGCAGAATTCTGCCTGCCCTGGGTAACACATACCCCAGCAAATTAACACTGAGCATATTTTGCACCTACACTGACTTGGGTACTCGAAGGGAGAGGGACATCTATGCACTTGCTAGTCCCTGGAGCCTTTAGATACATTCTCAGCCCCTCTGGCAGGACAAGATGTATCCTAAATCCACAGTTTCTGACGAGGAAATCGAACACTTAGCAATAAATAAGTCCTTGTTGAGGTCACATGCAAGCAGTAGAATTTGAGTCCAAGCTGCATCTATACCATGCTGGAGCTTTAGTAAAATTCATAGTGACAATTAAGTAGAGCTAGTGACAGGGTTGTTCAGTCCTTCAGACCACATATCTAGGTAGGACATTTATGTCATGGTTATCACATGCTACCACTTGCAAATCTCCTACAACACAAATATGCCTCTTGAAAGCATGGATTTCAACAGCCTCCTGTTAACATTTGGGACACTTTGATGTAGCTAGGAGTGGCTTTTTGGGGAGTGATTATGGTGACTTCTCTGGTCTTGCATTTTCCCCAGAAATCATGTACTATGCTGTGATTAGAAATCCACAGTTGGCCCTCCGTATCTATGGGTTCTTTGTCCATGGATTCCACTAACCCAGACCCAAAATATTTGCAAAAGAAATAGTGTTTGTACTAAATATATACATTTTTCCTTGATATTATTCCTTACACAATAAACTATAACAACTATTTATATAACATTTAACTTTGCATTAGGTATTATAATTAATCTAGAAATGATCTAAAGAATCTTGCAGGATGTGCTCAGGTTATAAGTAAATACTATACCATTTTATATAAGGAACTTGAGCCTCTGTGAATATTTGAATGTCTATGAGGCGGTCTTGGAGCCAATCCCCCCACAGATTCTGATGGGTGACTAAACTCCCCTTTTCCTGAAAGAAGAGTGTCCTACCTTCTCATCACTTCCATCTTTGCAATCCAGGTCATGGTCACATATCCACTCTGCCAGCACACATTCTCCACTCCTCCTGCACTTCACCTCCCCTGGTGGGCACCACAGGGGCCAGGCAACAGGACAGTCTTCTTCATCTGAGTGGTCCAGGCAGTCTCGGTTCCCATCACAATGCAGAGAGAAAGTGATGCACTGGCCATTCTCACATCTAAATTCAGATGGGCTGCATTTCTCATGAACTGAAAAAATAAAAGCTTTAGGTGAGAACTAAACCACATATGAAGCAATTCAATGACAAATAAAATGGCTAGAAGGTCCCTCAGTTTAGTGCTAACACTTCATTTTAGGAACTAGCCCAAGCAAGTGTTAGAGCAGGAAGGTGGTTCTAGTCCAAAGTTGGGTCAGAAAGGGCCTAATAAGGAGCTGAAGCCCCAACCAGAAGATACCCTGAAAATCTGCTATTTGTCCTAGAAATCAAGGGCTGAGGGACAGGGGTGGGAGGATGTGTAGGACACTGGGATAGGCAGAGAGTAAGGACACCTCTCTGAGTCCTTTATTTATCTATCAAAAAAAAAAAAAAAACCCTTCCACAACATTCAAAATATTCTATAATTTACATTCTTAAACTCAATACGTATACATAGATGTTACTTGATAAACATCTAAGAGAAAGAATCAAGCCTAGGAAAAACTATAATAGCTGTTAAAAAGTAAATCATACCTTGAGTATGATTTACCTTCCTTCCTGTATCTCGTACCTCCTGATATTGTCACGGATCCAAATGCAGTCATAGCCTCTGGCTATGCAGTCACCTCCACATTCAAATCTATCATGGTACCTGTTATGGTTGGGATCTGGAACTTCGTCTGAAAAGTTCACGTATTGGAAGCATAACAAGGTGCAGAGATGGAGCTTTCAGAAATAATTAGGTCTCTGACCTCTTCAGTGGAATAATTAATTTGTAGATAATTCACTGATAGCTGAATGGACTACTGGGTGATGACTAAAGGTGGGTGGGGTGTGGTTAGAGGTGTGACCTGGCCCCTTCCTCTTTCTCTCTCTGCCTCCTGACTGCCACAAGCTGAGCAGCTTTTCTCCACCACATCCTTCTGCCATGAGGTTCTGCCGTACCTCATGCTCAGAGCAATGGAGCCAGCCAACCATGTACTGAGATCTCTGAAATCATGAGCCCAAAATAAACATTTCTTCTCTAAGTTGTTCTTTGTCCAGTAGCTTGGTCACAAGGACAGAAGGCTGACTAACATAGTAGCTTACCCAGCTTCCCTCCTCCCACTTAGATTCTCCCAATTTTCTCTTCTACACGATCCCACAAGGCGGAAGCTGAGACCAAAATTTAAATCTTCAAGGAGGCAGAGTCTAACTCAACATAAAGGAACTTTGGAGCATAGATGGATTTCCCACTATATGGTCTTGTAATAGAGGGGAGCATTGGGGCTGATCTCTAAGATCCCTCTACCTCAAGATCTTTTATCTTAGTCTGTTACATCTGTAGAAAAGAGAGTCAATGATCCTCATTTTTGGATTCAGTATTTGCACATTCAACTACTTACTTTCTTTGTAACCTCAGGTCAGTACTTCCATACTCTCATGTCATCTGCAGACACATGCATAGTGGCAAGAAATTTGAGTCACTCAATGTGCAAGTTCCCAGCAGAGGTCAAATAGACGCACTGGGGCATTCTTATGTTGGCTCTTAAACTATAAGTGTACTTTTTGCAGTCTATTTAGTCTCATTTTGGTGATTTTTCTATTGAATGGCCTCCTAGCACAGGGCTGAAATGCTGTCTAATGTTCCTGAGCACAAGATAGCTGTGACTTGCTTTAAGGAGAAATACCTGTATTAGGTAAGCTGTGTTAAGGGCTGAATGGCAGTGTTGTGAGCTCAATGCTGATGAATCAACAACAGATATCATGACACCTTTCAACAGAAATACATATGCAAAGAGGCTAAGTATCAGTCAGTTGATAAAAACATTGTGACCAGAGGCTCTATAGGTACCCAACCTGGCATTACTTCCAGGAATGAGGATGGTTCCATATCTGCTCATTTAGAACCTACCTACTATGAAAAAGCAGCAGCAACTCTAATACTGTTTAAAATACTTTCAGGAAGCCCGTTGAAACCTACCACATCCTTGTTCATCTCTCTTGTCAGAACAGTCTGGGTTTCCATCACATAGCCAGCTCTTAGGGATGCAGCGAGTCTTGTTGTCACAGCGCAGAGAACACTCTTCGACAGGCTTCCAGCAGCTGAGCTCATCAGACCCATCCAAGCAGTGCTGAGCCCCATCGCAGTGGTATTTCTCCTCTATGCACCTTCTTCCATCCAGACACTGGAAGACTCCTTAAATGGAAAATGCCAGAGTAGCACAGTCAGACAGAAGGTCCAAACTGAGATGAATTCACTCTCATTCTGGAATCTGAGGTGCAAACAGACTTCATCTTGTTTAATCTGAGTTCTAATATCTAATTGATTCATAACGTGCTCAGGTCAACTAAACCAGCGAGCTAAGCTAGGTCATTTAAAGCCTCGTGTTTGGTTACTCTGATGACTTGTAAGACCACCTCTGTTAAAAGTGGGCCATTTAGGTCAGATTGGAACACTTAGAAAATTTGAAGCAGCAAGGAAGTAATAGTCTAGCACGTGGCTTAAATGTGGTAAAATGGGCACTCACAGAATCAGAATCCTGACAGGCTGTGGCTTTCATCTATGCAAATCTGCCTAGGGAAAGTCAGCATGACTCTGGTCAAGTCAACACTCTGACAATTCATGGCACGCTCAAAGCCAACTCAGAGTACCTGGCACAAAACACTGAGGACAGGAGAGGGTGACAGACCTGGTTTGTGGCAGAGCTGGGAGCAGTTCTCTTCATCGGAGCCATCCTGACAGTCACGCTGGCCGTCACAGAGGGACTCCCGAGAAATACATTCCTTCCCATCCCGACAGGGAACAGAGGACCGGGTGCATAGTAGAGGTGGTGGAGGAGGAAGAGTAGGAGGGACCATTGTGGCTCCTTCAATCTCAGGATCTAGAGCAAACCACTGCTTCAGCAAGTCAGGCTGGTATGGTTCAGCAATTGGGGCATGCTCCTATTGTCCCCCTCTTCCAGAAAGACATGTCATGGCTGAGTACCAACATTTTTCTACTTCATAAGAATAAAAAGTGAAACTGCCTCGAATTTACATCCTTAGATTAAGAGTGGTACGTTAGATCATTATCTACTGGCTTTGAATTTGGGCAAATTGTTTTCTTCTTGCCAGTCTAAAAACTTTAACCTTAATTTTTTTCACTATCTGCTACTCTATTCCAGTCTGAGGAATAAAAAGTACAGTTATGTGTAGTATGATTGACATTTCAGTCAACAACAGTCTCACTTATGACAATAATCTCATAAGATTAAAATAAAGCTGAAAAGTTCCTAGCACTCAGTGATGTCACTAACATCATATAAAGTTGAGGCTGTTCTCATGTCAAGCACAACGAATTACTCATGTGTTTGTAACGATACTGGTGTTTAAAAAAAAATTCTACCATGCTGCCAGTCATATAAAAGTCTAGCCCAGCTGGGCACTGTGGTCCATGCCTGAAACCCCAGTGGCCCTGGAGGCTGAGGCAGGAGGATGGCAAGTTCAAAGCCCAGCCTCAGCAATTAGTGAGGCCCTAAGCAACTTAGTGATACCCTGTCTCTAAATAAAAAAGGGCTGTGGATGTGGGCTCATTGGTTAAGTGCCTTGGGTTAAAAAAAAACAAAGTCTAGCACATAAAAATATGTACAGTAGGTGTATATGGTCTATTCCATCTGGGCTTGTGGGCTTGTGTAGGTACGTTATATGATGTTAATATAATGACGACATCACTAACATTACACATTCTCAGAAGATATCCCTATCATTAAGTGAGGCATAACTGTCCTTCTGCTTTCCTGCTATAGCATCCTGTGGTCTTGAACAAGGGCCAGCATATAATGGGTCCTCATTTGCTGAAAAGCATTAATTACAATCCTAAAAGTTATCATTAGTGCTCTTCAGCAACCATTGTAGCAACTGAACAGATTTGTTTGAATAATAAAGATTGGATTTGTTACAGAAAATCAACTTTACTGGCACACTTCACCACCTAAGAAATCTGTCCCTATGCCTAATGCTTCTAACTCTTAAAATCAGGCGTAACCAACCAGTGAGTCAAAAAGTAAGGCAGTTCGGTGGCTGGGGTTGTGGCTTGATGGTAGAGCGCTTGCCTAGCATGTGTGAGGTACTGGGTTCAATTCTGAGCACCGCAAATAAATAAATGAATAAAATAAAGGTCCATCAACATCTTTAAAAAAAGAAAAAGTAAGGCAGTTTGGACAGAGGAGGGGAATGGGAGGACAGAATGAGATCGGGTATACAGAAGGAATGCATTTGTCCTTTGTGTTTCCACTTCAAGACATCCAGCTACATCTGCTAACAATGACAATGACGCCTGTGATATGAATTTCCTCTTTTCCTGCCTTGTGATTCAAGATCAGATTTTTTTGTGTGTGTGGCGGGAAGGGGCGGGGGCTCTGTGCCAACAACATTTTTCAAAAGAAAAAGAAAGGAAAGCAACCTTAAGCAGATTCATTCAAATAACCCTGACACAACTTCAATAAAAGCAAGAGCACGGTTTTTCCTGGTACCAGTTGAGCATGCCAAATCCAAAAAATCTGAAATCCAAAATGTTTCAAAATCTACAACCCTGTAAGTGCCAACACGATGTCACAAGTAGAAAATTCTCTACCTGTCCTCATGGGACAGGTCATAGTCATAATGCAGGAGCACTAAACATAATTTAAAAAATTATCTTCAGGCTATGTGCATAAGATGTATATAAAGTTAACTGGATTTTGTGTTTAGACTTGGGTACCTTCCCCAAAATATTAGTTATATGCAAACATTACAAAACTCAAAAAAAAAATCAAAATCTGAAACGTGTCTCAAATATTTCAGACAAGGGAAACTCAACTTGCATCCACAACCTTAAAGGAGTGTCACAGAGGGTCCCCTTTGAGATACTACTTAGCCAGGCATGGTGGCACACCCCTGTAATCCCAGCAGCTCTGGAAGCTGAGGCAGGAGGATTGCCAGTTTAAAGCCAGCCTCAGCAACCTAGCAAGGTCCTAAGCAACTTAGTGAGATACTGTGTCAAAATAAAAAAAATAAAAATAAAAAAAAGGGCTGGGGATGTGACTCAGTGATTAAGGGTGCCTGGTTCAGTTCCATGGAGGGAAAGAATGGTTTCTTTGATAAATAAGTTTGGGAAACTGGTTTAGAGCAAATTAAATGTTTTTTTTTTTTTTTAAGTACCAAAAAGGCTTGAATATGCTGATGTGCAAGATGACTTCCAAAAGGGGTGATGGCCTGCACCCTTCTTTGAATATTGCTAAGAGACTTATGTCATTAAGGAACTTGAAGAAATGGGTTGGATTCTTGTGTTTCCAACACACAGAGACCTTAGGGAGACAGCCTGCTGAACTGTGGCTGGAGACAACTGCCCGTGCACATGTACAAGCACCCAGGATCGGATCCTAGAAAAGCACAACAATGGGAAGGGTCCAGTGAAGCGGAGTCAAAGAATAACCAGACCAAAGAAGGACTCACCCGGCACCTCCTGGTTCTCTGCCAAGATGATCATTTTCTTTACGTATGATTCCTTCAGCACTGAGAAGGGCTCCAGCGTCTTCCTGTTCCACAGCACAAGAGCTGCCTGGTCCACCGTCACCAGGTAGGGCTCATGGGCCGCGATGAGCCCATCACTCCAGGACTTGTTCAAAGAGTACGTTCTATTTTTTAGGAGACTCAGACTTTGCAACCCTAAGGAAGAGCCAAGGTCTTAGAAGCGGATGCTGAACAAGTGATCTGTCACCACAGAATGCTTGGGTGAGGTGCACATGTGCTGTCAGATTGAGGTTCAAAAACCCCAAATATAAAGAATCACATACTCTTCGTATCACGTTTTCTAGATTTTAATTTTATATGTAAAGATAGACTAATGAGGTGCTTTAAGCTCCTGGAAAGCGAGGGGCTTTGTCCTGCCATGAGGGAACGTCAGATGTGACTTTGCTGCTTCCATGTATACTAAAAACTCCTGGCCATCAGCATGTAGCTGACCTCACGGACAGACTCCGGGGGAAGAAAATGAGCAAACTCAGCTACACAGATATAACCTGTACTTGTTTCCAAGTTACAGCTGCAACCCTTGGCCCTCATTGGCAATGGGACTTTGGTTTCATTACTTCTACTTAATGAAGTAGAAGTGAATCCTGGACACGACAAACAGCTATTCAAAGTATATTTTAAAAGTTATTAAGTATGTCATTTCTGAGGTTTTCCATCTTCTAAATCCCCAAACTACACTTTTATTTATTTTATTTATTTATTATTGTGGGGGGGGATTATTTATTTTATTTATTTATTTATTTATTTTTTATTATTACTTGTTCAAAACATTACAAAGCTCTTGACATATCATATTTCATACATTTGATTCAAGTGGGTTATGAACTCCCATTTTTACCCCGTATACAGATTGCAGAATCACATCGGTTACACATCCACTTTTTTACATACTGCCATACTAGTGTCTGTTGTATTCTGCTGTCTTTCCTATCCTCTACTATCCCCCTCCCCCAAACTACACTTTTAGATCAGAGGCAAATTTGAGGTGACTATCCATGCTTTAACTGTCAAACTTCTATTCCCAGTTTCAAGAACTAGGTAGACACAGACAAATTCTGTGTCTACCTAGTTCTTGAAATAACTGGGATGGCTAGGAGAGAGGACTTCAAGTGTTCTCCCCACAAAGAAACGATAAATGTTCCAGGTGACAGATGCACCCTGATTTGATCACTGCACATTGCATACATGTGTCAGAACGTCACACTGCACTTCATAAATATGTACAATTATTGTGTGTCAATTAAAAACAAAAAAGAATTTCCCCAGCACAGACAAAAAAAATTAATTAAAAAAATTGAAAACAAATGTGAAAGAATGACTAGAAGCATTATACTAAAGATAGGACTGTCTAGAGCTCACTGTCCCCTGGTGCTTCCTCACGTGCATTGGCAGTACAAGGGCTTACCTGACCCTTTGGTAGTCCAGAGAATGCTAGCGGAGCCCAGGTCTAAGGCCATCTGGGTGTCTGCTGTCCAGGTGCCTCTCCAGACCTCCTGTCTGATTTTGCCATCCAGGGTTAGACTCTGCAAGTGTTTCCCGCTTTCCACCCAATAGAGCACCCTCCTGGGCCAGTCGAGAAGCAGCTGCAGTATGATGCTGCTGGTGCTGTAGAGGGTATGTGTGTCGGCTCCAGGAATGCTGGTCTTCTGGATAGCACCTCTGTCGCAAGGCAGCCAGAACAGGTGCCCTGTTGATATGTCTACATTTGCTGAGCAGACTGAAGGAGGAAAAGGAACTCTATTATACAGGGCTTTCAACCTATTCAATGTGCTGACTCAAACTCTGGGTCAAGGAAAGAAAGGAGACAAGAGTTGGGGCAAGGATGTGAGAGTCCCTCACAAACTGACAGCTCTCATTTCCATGATGAGCCTTATCACACATGCTCTGGTTCCAGCACCTTGTCACATGAGCTCTGTAGATCCCTGTAGCCACCTGGCAAAGGAGGCACTCATTATATTCTTGTAGGTTTGATGTCCAAGTGGCAAAGCCTACATTTAAATGCAGGTCTGCAACTTGAGATTCACATTCTTTCCTCCTCAGAGGTTAATATGAAAATCAGTCCACTGCATGTCAAGTCAACAGAACTGAAACTGCTAGGGGAAAGCAGAGATTGTGACACAGTGATTCCTACAGTGGTATGGAAGGTCACTGACGGAGTGCATGGACAATGAGGAAATTTACAACTAGAAGGCGCAGTTATGCTAGGGACCAAGTCTACAAAAGCCACAAACTGTCTGTTTTTAGACGTGAATAGCTGAGTTGGGCAGTAGCCTGCAAAGCACTCTCACTACTCCTACCCACACCCACCATAGTGTTATCCAACTGGGTCTCAGCTAGGTATGTCAGCAATACTGGGATGCCATTTAGCACACAGTGTGAGAGCAATATCAGGCTAGCAAGTCAGATAGGCTCATTCAAAACCCTGTTCCATTTTGGTGGTGTGCACCTGTAATCCCAATGATTCAGGAGGCTGAGACAGGAGGATTCCCAAATTTAAAGCCAGCCTCGACAAGTTAGTGAGGCCCTATCTTAAAATAAAAACATAAATAAATAAATAAATAAATAAATAAAAGGACTACTAAGCTCAATGGTAATGGGTTCAATCCCTAGTACCAAAACCAAAAACATACTGTTCTATCACATGATGTCAGTTAACTTCTATGCCTTGGTTTCCTTAAATGTGTAATAGGGTGTTTTTGGTAGGTGTTATGATAATTAGGGTTAAAACAAATCAAATCGAAAGGTTAGAGTAGTGTCTGTCATTTTACAGGAGGTAACAAAGCTGATTTGCACAAGCTTACAATAGCCAATTATTAAATTTTAAAAAATCATTTAAGCTGATTATTCAATATTAACAATTAAATGAATTATACTGATTTATTGAAAGCAACAACTACTCATTACTTTCTAACTGTTCTCCTACAGTTCACTATTACAAGCTGAGTATGCAAATTTTATCCAAAATGCTTAGGACCAAATGTTTTGGATTTTGGAATATTTTCTTACAATGATGAGGTACTTTGGGGATGGGACCCTAGTCTCCAAACACACAATTCATTGATGTTTCATGTACGCCTTACACATGTAGCCTAAAAGGTAATTCTTATACAATATTTTTGGTGCATCTGAACTTTGACAACAACTCACCACAAATGTCAGGCATAGTAAAATCAAGAATCAATAAATGGGATGATATCAAACTAAAAACTTCTTCATAGCAAAGCAAACAAGAATATGAAGAGAGAGCCTACAGAACAGGAGAAAATATTTGCCACCTGCACCTCAGAGCATTAATCTCTAGGATATATAAAGAACTCAAAAAAGAACACCAAACAAACAAATAACTCTATCAATAAACAGGCAAAGGAAATGAACAGCCACTTCACAGAAGAAGAAATATGATTGGCCAACAAAAATGCAAATTAAAACTACACTGAGATTTCATCTCACTCCAATCATAATGGCAGGTATCAAGAATACAAGTAACAATAAATGTTGGTGAGGATGTGGGGGATAAGGTGCACTCATACACTGCCGGTGGGGCTGCAAATTGGTGCAACCATACTGGAAAGTAGTATGGAGGTTCCTTAGAAAATGTGCAAATTGGTGCAACCATACTGGAAAGTAGTATGGAGGTTCCTTAGAAAATGTGCAAATTGGTGCAACCATACTGGAAAGTAGTATGGAGGTTCCTTAGAAAATGTGGAATGGAACCATCATTTTGACCCAGCTATCCCACTCCTCAGTTTAACCCAAAGGACTTAAAATCAGCATAATACAGTGACAGTCACATCAATGTTTATAGCAGTTCAATTCACGATGGCTAAGCTATGGAACCAACCTAGGTGCCCTTCAATAGGTGAATGGATAAAGAAAATGTGTACATATACACCATGGAACATTACTCAGCCAGAAAGAAGAATGAAATTATGGCACTTGCCAGTGAATGGAAAGGAACTGAAGACTGTCATGCTAAGTGAAATAAGCCACTCCCCAAAAACCAAAGGCCAAATGTTCTAGTAGGTGGATGTTAACACACATTAAGGGGTGGGAAGGGAAGAATAAAAGATCATTGGATTAGACAAAGGGGAATGAAGGTAAACAAGAAAGGATGGGAACAGGAAAAACATGATGAATCAGAAATAACTTTCCTATGTTCATATATGAATACACAACCAGTAAAACTCCACATCATGCACAACCACAAGAATGAGATCCTAATTAGAATAAATTATACTCCACGTATGTATAATATGTCAAAATACCTTCCACTGTCATGTATATTTAAAAAGAATAAATTTAAAAAAATTTGTCAACAGACAGACCAGCCATGAAAGTTTCCACTTATTCCACTTTGTGAGAACTCAAAAACTTTCAAATTTTATCACATTCTGGATTTTAGATCTTTGGATTGGGGCCACTCAACTTGTATCTATTCTCTTGTATGCTTATGTCAATTGTACCCATATGGTGGAGATACTAAATAAAGGTTTGCTCACACATCTCTTCCCAACTCCACATTTAATAATGTGTCACATTGTAGCTTGAAATCTGCCATCGTGGGAGTATTTACATGGTAAAAATTGTAAATACTACAAACCAGGGCTTGACTGTTTTCCATTCCCTGGTCTACAAAACAAAATTAAAAAATTAAAAAAAAATAAAAACAAGTGCCCTTGGGCCAAGTCGGCCTCCTTGGTTGGTTTTGTAGATACAGTTTTAGTGGAATTTTGCTGATCATTCACACTGTGTCTATGACTACTTCAGTGCTATAACAAGAGAGAGCCCATTAAACCTAAAATATGTACAATCTGGCCTTCTTACACAAAACGTTTGCCAGATCCTAGTCTAAATCTAAGAAAGTAATAAAATGTAAGTGATTATAAGATTCATCTTGCATGTGTCATATCTATAGCCATTATACTTTAAATACCCCCCAAAATTAAGGAAACATTTTTCTAGTATTTGAAATTTATTATTCAATTCAGCAAAGAAGTCATTTATGTCACTGATGAACTAATTCCAAGTCTTTATCACTTCACTAAGGAAACAAAAGTATCAAACTCTAAGTTGAAACTACACTCCTTCAAAAACATCATTGACTAATCAGATAGTAGCAAGCATTTATTCAAAGATTATTAAAACTTAGTTAAATTGTAACTAACAGAATTGCTTTTGATCCAAGACTTTACCATAAAAAAAGCATTCTGTGAAAATCAGTCATAATAACCACGGAAAAAGTTTACAATAAAGAAATTGTGTGTTTTTTAACATTTGTAGGTTGATATCCTTTATATCAGTAAGTTTTATTGTAAACATATGTAAGTATATATGTTCACTTGTCCTTGAAGAGCTGGTGGTTATCATTTTCAGCACACCCCTGGGTATCACAGGAAGAACTCCAATGTTAACCACCAGAGAAAAAGACCAACAGGCGAGGCATGAGGGTGGGCTACGGGGCAGAAGAGGGAAGCCAGAATGCAAAGGGCCGATGGGCTGCAGGTCATTCCTAGTACTGGGCCTTAGTGGGGGAGCATTTCCTGACTATTCCTCACATTGTCATAGGGAGGAACTTACACATCTGAGTTTTCCCCATAACCACGAAGTTACTCTGCCTGCAAAAGGAGAAATGACTTAAGGTTGATAAATTAGTAAGAACAGACTGGCCATCCTAGATGCAGATGCTGTCTTCCCTTTGTTGGGTTCTGTTATATCCAGAGAATATTGACTTCTCTTCTGGAATTATAGACTCAACCTTGGCCCTCTGTAGATTCTGTTGAGAGCCCAATTATCAGGAATTTCTTTTGAGCCATGCTACACTACTTCATGTATGTGTGTGTGTGTGTGAGAGAGAGAGAGAGAGTGTGTGTGTGTGTGTGTGTGTTGTGCGTGTTGCTGGGAATTGGACCCAGCACACTGTGAAGGTAGGCAAGTGATCTGTCACTAAGCTATATTCCCTGGCTCCTATAGACAGGTACTGTATTTCTAAAACAGAATCTTCGAGCTTTTTTTTTTTTTTTTTTTTTTTTTTTTTTGGTACCAAGGGAGCTTCAGCCACTGAGCCACATCCCCAGGCCCCCATCCATTTTTTATTTTTAAATTTTGAAACAGGGTCTTATTAATATAGTTTGGATCTTGAATGTCACCCAAAGACTTGGTCTTGAGTTTGCGGTGCTATTGAGAGTTGGTGGAACCTTTAAGAGGTGGGGCCTAGTGAGAGGACTTTAGGTCAGTCACGGTGTGCCTGGATGTGAATCATGGATCCCCAGCCTCTTTATTTTGCTCTCTTTTGTTGCTTGGTCACAAGGAGAACAGTTTTTCTCCACCATGCACTCCCCACCATTGCCATCCCTCATCCCCACCAGAGGCCTAAAAGCAACAGATCTGCCTGAATGGGATCTCTAAATCCATGATCCAAAAGAAATCTTTCCTCTTTTCTTTATTTAATTTTTTTTTCTTTGTAAGTTGATTATCTCAGGTGTTGTTTACAGTAACAAAAGACTATTACAGACACAAGGACTCAGCACTTGACGTGAGAAACACCTCAAACGAAATTGTTACTCTCTTGTAAACCCTGAACATCACTGGGGAGCTGCTGCCAGTATTTGTGGTCACCCAACAGGGCTCTCTGGTAAGATATACTACCCCGAGGATGACTCTAAGATATGTATTTCAATACAGCACCTTTTGCACTAAAGCCTGTCCTTAGCACTTGGCAGAGACCCAAGGGACAGATATTCAGAAATCTAGTTCTAATCACAGAACTCAAGTCGCAGTTCTCCCTTATAAAGTAGATGTTTACAGTTAATCTGAGTACACGGAACTTGGGGATGGGGTGTGGCATTTAGGAGTGTGGGAGGGGGAAGAAAATATATATACCATATTAAGAAAATATCTTGCTAGTTCACTCTTAGATCTGCATTGCAAATTACTTCTAAATTCATGTAAGAAAAATTTGCAATGCAAAAATTGAAGAATGAAAGGTCCATTTCTATCCTCCCCTGATTTAAGGCCAGAAATGTAAAAATTTAAAAACCTTATTACTACAGCTCTAGGATTCCCTGAGTCATAGTAGCTTTCTGACAATCTGCACATAGCTCCTAAGAGCAAGAATAAATCAGATATAGTTAACACTTCAATAAGTAAAGAGTTGGTCTTCACCTTCTGGTGCTATTGAGAGGTGATAAAACTTTCAAGAAGTGGGGATTTTCCACTGGCATGAAGATTTATTTAAATCAGTACTTGAAAAGATTTTTTTTTTGGTCCTAGTTATTTGAGAAGCAAAAATAAAAGCAGAGAGGAAAACAAGATGCCCTCCCCTACTTACCAGTACGCCGTGTCCAGATCTCTAGCTTTTGTCCAGAATACCCAGTTGAGTAGACCAGATGTCCCTGAGCATTCGTCCAATAGATGAGGTTCCTTTTCCAGTCAATATCCAATAAATAGATGTTCCCAGAATGTTCTTCAACTAGAGTTCTCTCTATGGCAGATCCCATAGAGCCAACTTTCAACAAGTACAGACGTTTGCCAGAAGAAAACACAAGTTTTAACTCTATGAAAGAAAACGAGATTTGCTATTTGACCATTTGTCAGATGAGCCCAGGGTCTCTTCTGGAGCAGTGCCCCTAACTCAAGCTGAGGTACCGATGTCTGCTTCTGAAGCACACATCCAACATGTGTACCGTAACTTCTAGAGAAGAAGGTCATTTGGGCAAATGCCAGTGTTGCTCAGTGTGCCCAAGACACTGGGTCTTCTGTGGGAAAACTTGGAAAAATTGTGAGAATGAGAGCAGGAGTACTGCTCTGCTTCATTTAATGATCTCTCACTACTAAAGGATTTTAAACACTGTGTTACTCAGGTAGTTGAGTATAACAGTATATAAGTATATATATATATATATATATATATATATATATATATATATATATATATGGCTTCAAATGAAATTCAGGCTAATGAGTTTGCCACTACAGCTTATTACACATGATGTCTTTCAGAGCTGTCCCTGTAACAGCATTTTTAAAACTTAGTTAGAATAAATAAATAAAATAAAACTCAGAACATAATTACATTTATGTAATTTATCCTTAAAACCTCAATATTCTAAGGAAAAAACAGAGTAAGTTGGATAGAGAAGTTCAATGGATTTTATGTCGCCTTTAATATTTTGAAGAGGAAACAGCAACCTGGAGAACTCATGTTGACGATATTTAAGTAAAACAATAATGCGGTAGAGACTACTTATAAACATGAGTCAGAATATAGAATGGTCATAAGATTATCAAGGATTTCTTAGATCACCTCTTTTGCAAGTTTTCATGTAAAGCTTGATTTAAAGTTTATCAAATCTAATTGTCCAACAACAGATGGAAAAATAAATGAAATATGGTACGTACACACACTGGAATATCATCCAACTTTTAGAAAGAATGTACACTTGCTACACTGTGAATGAAACACTTATAGTAACTAGTGAAAGATGGCAGACCCGAAAGATAAATATACTGTAATTTCACTTAATGTGATACCTAAAATAGGCAAATTCATACAGTCAGAATACAGAATGGTAGTTGAAAGGAACTGTTAGGGAGAGGAGAATGGGGACATCTAGTGGGTTAAGGGTTTTCAGTTCGGGAAGATGAAATAGTTCTGGAGGTGGACGGTGGTGATGGTTGTACTTCATGCCACTTAGAAATGACTAAAATGCTAAGTTCTCTATTCTGTATATTTTTTAGCACAATCGAAAGGAAAAAATGAATCAAGTTGTTTTGATAAAAAAGTAGTCATCAAAGAAGGTTGTCAAGGACAAAAGCAACTGATTGAGAAATGGAAGCTACCTTATTTCCAGGCTACCATGGAGGATGCCTCCTTAAGCTGAGCCCATTTTACCCAATGTACTTACCACTACATGTGCCAGAAGGTGAAAGAAACATTCCTTCAGGACAAACACACTTATAGCCCTTGGGGTGGACAGGAGACAGAAGGCATAAGTGGCTGCAGGAGCCTGGAGCACAAGCTGGGTGTCTGCCTGCTATAAAACAGGAACCCGTGAGATGGTTTCAGATGTCCTTATCCACACTAGATCAAAACTTAATAAGGAAGAACAGTTAAGCCACTTTTGTCTTAAGAGGAATTCAATATACTAGTTACCTTCTAATTGGATGTGCTGACCTTTAAACTCCTCTGATCTCTTGATGGTCTTTCAGATAGTGACAGTCACTTATCTATCTTAGGCTGGGACCTTAGGCTTCCACCAGCAGCATCTCCTCCTTGGAGTCAAGGCAACATGACTGTCTGCCTTGCTTACTTCCAGACTCCCTGAGTGGCCTAGGCTCTACTTTGGTTAGCTTCTCAGATCCATTTAAGAAGCGTTCTCTAAGTTGACTTTTCCTATTATGAGGATACCAGGATTTGTTCAATTTTCTGTTTTATTCAAAGATCTGTGAGTACGCCATCCCAGCCCTCTGTGAACAACTTATTATCCTTTTTTCTACATTTCATGGCTTAAAAAATCTAGCTAATGCTTTGGACAGGCACAAGACACATACTTGGACCGATTTCCCCAATAGATACTGGTGTTTGGTTCACCTTCCTTAGAAGTCCTATGTAAGGAAGTCTGGAAGGACACCCAGAACATTTCCCTGCCTCCAAGTACTGAGTTCCAACAACCACCATCTAGCACTATTGGGTGGTTTCACTCTTATGCATTCCGATTCCTCAGCATTTCTACAGCAAGCCATTTACTTACCCTTAGGCTGCTGGGACTTGTGGAGGACCAAGAAAGCAGATACAGAGGCATCCAGTAACAGCTCTCTCTCCTTTGGGCTGTGGGGTGAGGTATGAAACAGCTGTGTCTTATTTGCCCAGAAGAAAGAGTTCTCAAAGACAGCCAGTCCTACTGGGTTTTCATCTTCCAGGAAGATCTCAGGAAAGGTGTACCTCCCGCTTCCATCCACTTTCACTGTCTCTATGGACTGGAGGAAGCATTAGAATCTCATGAGAACGTGGTAGCATTACCAGTGCTGACAAAGTTAAGTGTCACCAGTTTTTTGGACACTGATTAAACATGTCTAGGTAACATCAGCTTCACAGAGAAGAGATCGTTGAAGGATTCATGGAGACTAATGCCAGTCAGCAGATTGGATTGCTTCTTGTACAAACTGGGGCCACAGATACAAACACTTCGGCCTCCAGTGAAATTTTTAACCCAGTTTCCAGAGAACTTCCAGTTCCCCAGGGATGCTGGAGAGAGGGTTCCACTTTGCCCCAAGCCACAGCTTACTGTCCAAACTGACACTGTACCAAACCCTTTCAACTCCACTGTGTGCTGCCTATTGAGTAGGGATCCTCTCTCTTTTCAGCAAGGGCCATGTGTGGGAAGCCATCCGTGACATACATGAGGGCCTTCTCTTGGCGTGGTAGCCCGGGGAGAGGTAGGCCTGGCATTAGGTGGCCCAATGCACGTGACCTTCCCTCCACTCTGCTAGGCAGGTTTCTCATAGTAACTCCGGGATGGGTGTAACCCATTAGGAGCTGAACAGCCTAACTTTAACCTTTTTTTTTGGAGAAGAACATTCCGTGGAAGGCCTTTGATGTCTCCCGATATAAATAAAGCAGGCGCAGGCTGCATTTTGCCAGAACCTCGATCTGTCTAATTGGCTTGCCCATCCTGCCCCTGCTTTTGAAACTACTTTCTGTGTTCTGTGTGGGTTTTTTTAGCCATTCTGTTTTTTCCCTAGCTTTTATTTCTCAGCCAGCCCATTCCACTGAGGGGAACCCCATTTCCACCACCTGTGCAGGATGTGGGCAGGAGCCATGGGAGCAAAAAGAGGCACCAAAATTTTAATTTAACCAAAATCACAGGTAGGAAATAATAGGCCTAAAATTTGACTGGTCTTTTAGTTTGGCATTTCTAAGTATGAAACACAAGTAGCCCAGAACTGTATGCTTTCAAGGATGTAGTCAGCAATCCTAAAAGATCCTGTGTGCGGGCTACAACACAGAACAGGACCAGTGCTTCCAGAAAATTCCAATAGTGTTTGACTATAGAGTTGAAGAAAATCACCTCTCTCCCCCAAGCCAGGTTGATATAGTCTCTTCCACCCAAAGGTGCTGTGCATCTGGCTCTTCTCAGTTTTTGTGGCCAGAAGGTACTTCATAGAGTAGATGCAAACTTAAAGAGAATTTTGTACTTACCTGTGGAGTCAAACCAAGTTCCCATCAAAAGTTTACCTTTCTCTCTGGACCTAAGTGTGGTACCTTTTTGTGTTCACTGATCCAGTAGAGCCTGCCAGTCACATGGTCCAACGTCAGTCCTAAAGGCTCCTCTGTGGTTAGGACAGTGAGCACCTTCCTGTCAGAGCCATCCATGCCTGCAGACTCAACAGCCCTCACGCCTGTCCCACCTCGATTCACCCAATACAAGTACCTAAGAACAGGGGTGCATGGTGTTAGGGCCCCTTCACTTGCACACATGTGTACTTAACTCTGAACAGCCTGGCTCGCATAGCTTTCTTGTACTGGTCTCTCATCATTATATTGCTGATGATCGCTAGAGATTTCTGCTCCTACACTCACTAGGCTTTGAAAACACTAGCTCCATAAACTTCAATTTAGGATTCAAAATTAAGAATTAGGGGGAGCCAATGAAATCCAAGTTGAAAAAGACTGACATGTTCCCTTATTAACTTAAATATCCTAAGTCATCAGTGATTTAGGACATACTTCCAAAGAAACACTACTTACTTCTTTTCAGGAAACACAACCAGCTGCTCTGGCACAAGATCCTTTTCCAAAATTTTGACATAGCCTCTGCCATCACTTAAGCCAGCACAGATGACCCTTGCAAAGCTGCTAGCCCAATACAACTGTCCTGTGGACCAGTCCAAGGAGATGCTATTCACCGCTGTGAGCTCTGGGGACAGAGGAGACAGCTTTATGTTCCCACATTCTCCACCCGTCTTACCTTGCAGAGACTTGGACACACGTTACTACGTTTTCTGATTTTGAATTATACAGTGAGGCAAATAGATGGCAAGGATCAAGGACCAGGGATGAGCCAAGGTGCTTCCAACATGCAGGGGTGGCAGGGAAGGAGGAGGACCAGAGCAGAAGCTTAACTAAGAAATCTGAGAGCCTGTAAGTGACCTGAGTTTAGGCAAAAGTTCTTGCACAAGTGTCAGGCAAGTTGTTACAAATGCTACCTCTGAATTGCCCCCAGACCATTTCTATATCCCTAGCATTACACCAAGCCCTCTTCACATGCATTGTCTAATTTAATTCCCAAACTTACCCAGTGAGGCAAGTAGTAGCACCCTCATCTTATGGAAAGCAATCAAAGGAGTTAAGAACTTGCCCAAGGTGACATACCTAGTGATGGGGCCCTGAGACTAACTGTGGCCTGAGGCTACATTCCAATTCATGTTGCAAGTTACATTCTAAGATGCTCCTATGGACTTAAACCATAGCAGCCTTATCTGAAACCAGACTTCATGACAGGTGTCTCGCAGGTGGTGGTACAGATGGATACACATACTTCTTACACTAGGGGGTAGGGCTACAGTTTGGATCTGGGATGTCCCTCAAAGGCCCATGTGTTAAAGGCTTGGTCCCCAGCCTGTGGCACTGTTGGAAGGCAATGGAAACAGGTAAGAGGTGGGCACTAGTGGGAGGTTTAAGTCATTGGGGCATAACCTTGAGGGGATAGTGGGATGCTAGTCTTTTCTCATCTCCCTTTACTTCCTGGTACCATGAGGTAAATAGTTTCCCCCACCACCCACATACTCTCACTATATGATGAGTCACCTCAGATCCAAAAGCAATGGGACCAATTAACCATAGACTGAAATCTCCCAAAGTGGAAACCATAATAAACCTTTCCTCTTTTTAAACTAATTATCTCAGGTATTTTGTTACAATAATGCAAAGTTAACTAACACAAGTAGCTTTAAGAAGTTAAGGCTCTTAATGCCAAAAAGTATACCTGGGGGCTGGAGCTGTAGCTCAGTGGCAGAGAGCTTGCCTCCTTTGTGTGAGGCACTGGGTTCAATCCTTAGCACCATATAAAAAAATAAACAAATAAAATAAAGGCATTCTGTCCATCTACAACTACAAAAAAATTTAAAAATGTATATATATACCTGGGTAAAGGGGAACAGAGTTTGGTTTCCCAAGGACAAACACATTTAGGACTTCATCTACCCAGATATATGTGCTTCTCTCAAGGTCATATGCAATAGAAATGGGCCTTGATTTTATAGGAATCAGAGTCTCATAGTTGCCTGTTCTTCGATCCAGGAAACCAAGCTCTTGATCTCTTGCTATAAGAATTTTAATACCATCATCTGAAAACAAAAGACAATAGAGATGAAGCTTTTTGCCTCACACATTTCCCTTTAAAGATTTATCCCATCTCTCATGCCCCAAATCTACCTATTCCTAAACTCTGGACTAAGTATTTAGAGATCTAGTGGGTCACCTTGGTGCTCCCTCCCTCCTCTGAACTCTAATACATTGAAACTAACCTTGAGAACTTCACTGCCTTATTGGATTTCAGATTCAGTTCCTCTTCTCTCACCTTGTACCAGATTTGGCAGAAGTTCTGTCCAAGTCTGGTACATAGTAGTCAAATGTAATTTAGTGTTTTATCTCTAAAGAACAGGGCAAGTCAAGACTATGTGTTGGGTCTGTAGAATACTCCATAGTAGACTGTGGAGTAACCAAGTTAGTTAATACAATTGACACTCAGGTTGGGGAATGAATGGTATAATGGTAGCTCCTTTTTGGAAATAATGGAGTCATCTCTAGTACTAGACTTAAAAATGAATTCTCTATGTCACTTTCCCCTGCAATTACTGCTAAGAATAGCACAGGAGCTAGGCTTTGCTTCTGGTATTGAAACTCACCTGTAACTCGACATTCAGTCCCATTGTTCAGTTGGTAACCTTGAATACAGTCACAGGAGTAAGAGCCTGGTGTATTGTGACATAGCTGGCCACAAGGACTGAACACCATAGAGCATTCATCTATATCTGATGACAGAGGGTCATAAGTTAGAGGCAATCCAGGAACAAGCTCTGCAGTATTTTTGCCCTTTGGAGCCACTTTCCAGATGCTACCTGGTTGGGCATTTGGTGGAAATCATTGTTCCAGGCCCTAGAATAGTCCACGCTGGCCACCAATGATTTCCCACCTACATTAATACAATTTAGGAAATTTCAACATTGGGACCACAAACGTTTGACTACAGAATACTGTTATCCTAGCAATGTTCCTGAGGTACCATTTGAGAATGACAAGTGTTACATCCTGGAGTTCACTGCTAGCACCATGGGAAATGCTTAAGCCTCACAGGTCTAACTGGCGAAATTTAGTTATGGTGCAATAGTATCTCAACGCCTAATGGCTGGGACCCATTAGAGCTGAAATCACAAAATCAGGAGAGATTCATTTCTTTATTTTGTAAGCAAGAAGGAAAATGGTTCCTTGGCAGAATTGATGCAAAAACGTTATTGCTCCAAACCCACCGGGTCCTAAAGTAGAATAATGTTTTCCCATCATGCCAGAAGAATAAGCAACAGTCAGGCTCAAGGGCCATCCAAGTCCTATAGTGGGCTGGAAACCCAAGAAGGGTACTCCAGGGGCTCGGGGATGGGGGCACAAAACCCAGACACTTCTAAGAGCCATGACCAGATGCTGATTTCATATTTCTAATGATGAATTAATCTGTTAAATTATCTCCTGAATTAGTAAATTGAATTTAATGATTAAATTTTAACATTAATAAATTGAAAATCTAATAGAGTTATAACAATCATGAATGAATTGCTAATACAAAAGCCTTTATACTCTCTAAAAAATACTATTTAATACTAATAAACCAGTCTTTTCTCTTGTAGCCTTCCCAAGTGGGTAGAGCTACAGGAAGGTACAGTCATGGAGAGAGGGCACTATTGAGTAGGGATCATTGACCAGGTTTAGGGTGGAAGGGCTGATTAATCCCTCAGTCCAGAGCACCAAAACAATAGATCCTTTACCCTTCCAATCACATTTTATCCTAAAGCGTTATCTTTATTTTTGTAGACAGGTGCTATAGGGTAATAGTCATAATCTTTTAAATTATTACTGAATAATGAAGGTATATGAAATTTATTTTAGCTATTGTGGCACCATAATCCCATTTACAAAGAGAAGAAATGAGTCTTCTCCAGTGACTTGGAGAAGGTCAACCAGCAGGAACAAGCAAGGGTAAACATACAATGGGCTGGAATTTCAGATTCTGTCTTGAAACCCATGCTATGGACCTTAGGCATGACTGTAAAATGACAAGCATATTTATTCTGTGACAGAAATCCTCTAAGCTCCACAGGGAAAGAACATTAAGTTTAACACTTTCTTGTTTGGCATCAGATGCCCTGCAATTCCCACAAAAGAGACATTAACAAGCACTGGCAAGAACGTGGAGAAACTGGAACCCTGTGCACTACTGGTGGTGCATCCACTGTGGAAAAACAGTTTGAGGACTCCTCAAAAAATCAAACAAGTATACATGATCCAGTTATAGTCCACTTTCTGGTATATACCCAGCAAATGGAATTATCACACAGATATTTGCGTATCACGTTCTGCTAAGAGCCAAGTATATGATGCATGGCATTTTTGGTCGAAAGGTGACGCCAGCTAGCCATTGAGATGATATGATTATGTTAAGATTTGCATTCATATGGATATTGGATTCCTGCTGTTCACCTAGGCTGGCTACAGGACTCCTGGAGAGTTTCCATTGGTTGGGGAAGTACAGTAGGAGGGAGTTCCGGGGGAGGAGTGCTCGCTGCGGTTCCGAGAGGTGGCCGCGTGGGTGGATAAAAAAATCTTCCCGGGCGCGTACCGGACATTGGAGGCAGTTTCAAAAACTAAAGTTTGTTCCTGCTTGAGTGGCTCGTGATTTTGTGCCCAGCCAGACTGCGGCAACGTTCATACAGTATTCTTTGCAACAGTCAAAAGGAAGAAACAACTACTGGTGATTATCTACCAGTAGTCGGACACCATATGTAGTATATGTGTATTCAGCCTTAAAAAGGACAGATATCCTGATGCATGCTATTGACATACGTTATAACATGGATGAACCCTAAAGTCATTATGCTCCACGGGATAAGACAAACACAAAAGCACAATTACTATATGATTCTCCCTATGAGAGGTATCTAGAATGGACAAATTAGGTATCTAGAATGGACAAGTTAGTTACCAGGGAATAGGGGGAGGGGAGTTGTTGTTTAACGGGGATGGTCTCTACTGGGGATGATAAGCAGCTCAGGAAATCCGAGATGGTAATGGTTGCACAACATGGTGCACGTATACAACAGCATATGTTTGAAAATCACATGGTACATTTAAGAATGGTTAAAATGGCAAAATTTACATTAAATGCATTTTACTGCATTAAAAAAATGTTTTAAAAAGTTGATTCAAACCAGTTCTGACCTGCACAGCTCTGCCCGTCGGGCTGCAACCACCATCCTGCCCTGCAGGAACACCGGACACCCCAGTGTGTGTCACTGCACTGGCCTTCACAGCCACCGTTCATCACAGAGCAGTTTTTACCTGGTGGAGACAGGAAGTAGTTCAAACAGTTGAATGCTGAACCAATATTTATAAACTGTGTTGTGCACATACCTTCTAGGCCTGGTTGAGCAAGTGATGACCAGTTGTGACTGACCTTTGACCCTGCCCTCTGACCCTGCCCTCTGGCCTAGGAACAGGGACCCTTCAGAGAGGAGTGTGGAAGAGCAAAAGATAGGAATCCCAGGAGCCAGGGAGCAGGAATTTCTTTCCAGGCCAACAGTGTGAATGATTTCAAGTGCTGGTGTTATTTATTATTCTTGCTCAGGGAACCAGAGACCTCTTATCAATGATTTTTTGGAATGCATGAGTCCGTGAGACCCCTACCTCAGGAAGTGATATACTGGCTTATGAATCCTATTGAATTATCATCCATGTACAACCAGAAGCCTATACTTTGTCCCACTGTTTATGCTTTTAGCATCTTTTAAAATTTATTGGTTCTTTTTAGTTATACATGATAGTAGAACTCATTTTGATACAATTATGCAAGCATGGACTAGATCTCATTCGAGTTAGGACCCCATTCTTGTAGATGTACATTTTGGTGGGACCCACTGTGACGTTTTCATATATGTGTATAGGAAAATCGTGTCAGATTCATTCCACTTTCCTGTTCCTATTCTCCCTCCTTTCCTTCCATTACCCATTGTCTAATCTACTGAACTTCTCCCCCGCCTTTAACATCTCTAATCCATTTTCCTTTAGTACAAAATTTGTTTGGCAGAATTTTACAGTACTAAAGAGGTTTTGTCATATATATGTAAGACCATATTTGGGAAGTAACTAGGAGACAGATGACAAAAAGACTTGGAGAGAGACTCCCACATTCTCCTTTCCCTGGGAACCTGAACCACAGTGATTCTTGTGGTGAGAACCAGGACTTGTTCTCAAGTCAAAGCTGCTTCTCAGTAGCCACAGGAGTCCAGTCTCCATTAAATCCTTAGAGAATTTTATGTTTTTGTCTTAAACAAAATGATCTGGTTCTCAATCAGCATGACATGTGCCAAATGGTTAACTTGTCTTCTACAGGTTTGTCATTTTCTTTGTACTCAATTTGCAAAGTTGACTTGAGTCTTAAAAAATCCCTAAGCATAAAAAAAAAACTGGACTAGTTGATTATATACAAGTAGTTGTGTGCCCTGGGGTCTTCCAGGGAGGGGTCCTTGTAGCAGAATCTCTGCATCAGTCTGGTTTGAGAACACCACTATAGATATTTAAGCCTAAATTGAATGTGTGGGCCTTGTTCTCATAACAAAGCTACAGACATTCAAAGACATAATCTTGGCTTTCTACCAGAATTTCAAAAGCAATACAGTTAGAAGTGTTTAGCTAAAGCTACAAAATGAGAATTAGCCCTCAAAGTTTGATAGCTTAGATAATATATGCTCACACTTGAAAGACCAAAGCCAGGGGCTATAACTGATAAAAGGATCCATCCTTGATACGTGTGAGATTTAGTCCAAGCAGCCTCTCAAAGAGTAGACCTCCATGGTAACTATCGCAGGTCCGCTGTTTAAGCCTATTTCCCACCTCCCACCTTAAGCTAAGCAACTGGTTTCTTACCACATGTGGTGGGTTCATCGGTGCCATCTGCACAGTCTGCTTCCCCATCACACATCAGAGATTCTGGGATGCATCTCCCTTCATCACATCCAACCAGGCCTTCTGGACAGGAAGCTGTGTAGGAAGTGAAGCATATTTTTTTTTCATTGAGACTCACAGGGAATGGTAGAAACAGACAATTCTTTCATG